>NC_045546.1:73404810-73704810 GCF_009769535.1 Thamnophis elegans | reverse complement strand
CACCTTTTCTGTTCAGGCTCAAGCCATGTGGTCCTGTCCACCAATAAACCATCTTTCCAAGCAGCCTCCATGTCTCCAGTGTCTTCTTCCCCACTTGGAGCTGAACCTAGAAGGACATTTCTTCCAACATATTTAAAGCCTGTAGAGATTCTCAGTCATCCAAATCATAGTTGTGCCAAAGATGCTTTTCAGGAGGCAACTGAATGAGAAAGTCCAGTTGCCTCCTGAAAAAGCACCTTGAGACAACTTCTGTATTTGCATGTAAGCCTGAATGCATCTGTATTTGGGGTTTTACTTTGCAGCGATTACAAAAAGAGAGTTTACCCATCTGGTTACTGGACGGCTATTTAACTGACTGATCCGGCTATGTTGCCTCCCCTTCCCCCAGAAACAGACTCCTGCCATTTCTCATCTCTCTTTATTGCTCTGCCAAAGATTGGAGGAGGTGAGGGTTGGCAAATCCTCATGCCCTTGTGACCTCTAGACTGGACTACTGCACGTGCTCTACATGGGGCAGCCCTTGAAGAGGATTCGGAGACTTCAGCTTGTCCAGAATGCAGCCGCGCGAGCGATCGTGGGTGCACCTCGGTTCACCCACGTAACACCTATCCTCCGCGAGCTGCACTGGCTGCCTATCGGTCTTCGGATATGCTTCAAGGCGCTAGTCGTCACTTATAAAGCCCTTCATGGTATTGGACCTGGGTACTTGAGAGACCGCCTGCTGCCAATTACCTCCAACAGACCGATTAGATCCCACAGATCAGGCCTTCTCCGGATTCCATCCGCTGGCCAATGCCGACTGGCGACTACCTGGAGGAGGGCCTTCTCTGTGGCTGCTCCGACCCTCTGGAACGAGCTCCCCGTGGAGATTCGAACCCTCACCACCCTCCAGGCCTTCCGCAAAGCCCTTAAAACCTGGCTGTTCCGACAGGCCTGGGGCTAAAGAGCTTCCCCCCCCCCCCTCGAATGGTATGGTGGTTGTGTGCTTTTAAATTGTGTATTGTTCTGTTCATCTTTTTATCCTTATCTGTACCCCCTTCCCTGACTTGGATTGTGAGCCGCCCTGAGTCCCCTTCGGGGAAAAGGGGCGGCATATAAATGCAATAAACTCAATTCAATTCAAATCCCAAGGGAGCGTTAATCTTTGGTTAGCCTGAAACTTTGGTTTCACGGTTTATCGGGAGTTAAAAAAAAAGCAGTTTTGAAACTGCAAATAATGATTCAGAGAACAGGAAGCTGGAAATATCACAAGATAAATGGGTGATCTATTTCCCCCCCCTTGTAGAAAGTAAGCATACCGCTTCATAACTCATAAACAAAACCCGAGCGGGAGGCGGCGCCTTCCAGAGGAAAGAGCATCGCTTGTCTGGGGACGAGACTCCACCTCCTTCCCGTCTAGGGGAGTCTCCTATTAAAGCAACGCGCAGGCTGCAAATAAACCAGGTCGCCGTTTGCGGAGGAAAGATGGACTTCTTGCGGGCGCTTTTGCTGTGTAGCGTACTCTTGCCCAGTTGCTTCTGCAACCAGGCGCCCGAGGGAAGGCTCCTCGGGGGACTGATGGATGCCTCCCCGGAGGAACCGGACGTCAGCGCGGCCCTTCAATTTGCCATGAACGAATACAACCGAGGCAGCAATGATATGTACCATAGCCGTGTATCCGAAGTGGTGCAAGCCCAGAAACAGGTAAGCGAATAATAGGCGAAGGCGCGATTCTGGGGGCGGCCTAAGAGGTTTTCCGGGCCTCCATAGAGCCCGTGAAATTAGCGACCGATGCCTGTATGCTGTTAATGAAAGGGGCGTCCTTATTTTTTAATACCGCCCCCCCCCCCCCCCCGGGATCACTCTGCAATTAGCATTTTAAGCCCAACAGAGTTCAGATGATCGTCTCTCCTTCCCTTTGGAAGGGATTGGAGAGATTATTGCAGACACGACCGGGACAAACTCAGGTTTGTTACAGTAATTGGGAGAAGGGAGCCTTCTTCTGCTTCTCTGGCAGGCAAAGATAGTGAGAATGTGGGCTGTTGTTGACTAAAGTGTCCTTTGCTTTAATTGGGTCAAAGAGCGCCTCCCTTTTCCTTTCCATCAGTTTTGCAACTCCCAGCTCAGATAATGTTTGTTTGCTGTCCCTGGGTATAATCCAATTGGTAGTTCTTTGGAAAATTTAAACTGGAAAGAAAAACTCGCACAAGAGTTAAGTAAGAGTTACAAATGCTCTTATTATCCTTTTAACTTTTTGGAGTACGATATAGGCAATTCTCAGAACATTGTGTGTGTTTCATACACTTTCTTAATCGAAAACTAGCACATTCCTGGGTATAATCCAATTGGTAGTTCTTTTGAAAATTTAAACTGGAAAGAAAAATTCGCACAAGAGTTAAGTAGAGTTACAAATGCTCTTATCCTTTTAACTTTTTGGAGTAGGATATAGGCAATTCTCAGAACGTTGTGTGTGTTTCATACACTTTCTTAATCGAAACTAGCACATTCCTGGGTATAATCCAATTGGTAGTTCTTTTGAAAATTTAAACTGGAAAGAAAAACTCGCACGAGAGTACATAAGAGTTACAAATGCTCTTATCCTTTTAACTTTTTGGAGTATGATATAGGCAATTCTCAGAACATTGTGTGTGTTTCATACACTTTCTTAATCGAAGCTAGCACATTCCGTTGCTCGGACTGCTGATTTGATTCATCTTAGAGTCAAACCTGATTGCCGTGTTTACAGTTAGCTGGTATCATTAAAAGGAAGAAGTAGGCAAGGAGATATTTTTGGGAATATATGTATAGTATACCCCTCCCCTTACAACAATGAAGTTAGATCCTAACTGGTTCTACATTAAGCAGGATTGAGCAGCTTCAAGTGACAAATATTGGGGTGGAGAATGATGGTGTTGTGTTGGAGGAGAGAGCTGCCCAATTCCTAAGCTTGCTGTCTTGAATTAAGATCTAACAATCAATCAATCAATCACTTTCAGCACAGATTAGGTGATGAACATCTAGAAAAGTATAGTAATACCACCAATTTCTGGTGCTTCCTTTGGGTGAATTAGATTCTCCAAGTGAGGGTCCTATGACATCTCTCCCCAAAAGAACAATCACTCTTATTTGAAAGGGAAGTGCCCCTTGTCTCATACTTGTTTCCATAGGTAGCAATGGTTGACATTCTTGTAGTAAGGCCTATCATTTAATATCCTCTATAATCTTGGGCAGTCAGAATGCTAAATATTTTCAGACATGTATTGGGCACGCGCCATAATGTTGCAAATTTCAACTTTTATATCCTGCAGATTGTCAGCGGAATTAAGTATTACTTCACTGTTAAGATTGGACGTACCGTTTGCCGTAAGGGAGCATCTGACCTTGAAAATTGTGCATTTCATAACACACCTAAACTGGCACAGGGTACGTGGCAGAAAAAAAGGAGGAGGATGTTTTAAGGACTAAGCAGAATTAGACAAGATTGATCCCCATTCAACCTTTGATATGAAGTGGGGTTGTGTATAAGAAATAATATGTTAAACTGGAGGAAGGAAAACGAGTTTGCTTTCCCTTCCCCTTTTTAGAAGTTTGCAAAGAAGGCCAGACCACATAATATGGAGAACTGAAAGTGGTATCCCAGTATATTTTATCTTCGTTGTTAATTTTGCAATGAATAGAAGGCCTCCACATAAAAAAAGATGTGGGCATAGCAATACTTGAATATATCACTGAGGTGAGAGTTAAATCCATTTCGGTATGACTCCAGGTTTTGTTCCTCTATCAACAGCCTTGCTGATGATCAACCTACTTGCTCCACAATGGGGGATGCAAAGACAAAGCTCTTGACAGTCTGCATAATGTGATCCTGGGTTTTGTAACTATAAATCCTAATGTGGTGATTGCTTACATAGCTACTCAGTTCTCTGCTTGGACGTGGATAAAATCCCAAGACCTTTCTGTTACAAAACCTTACCTAAACTAAGAGCTACATAACTCCCAAAAATATTAGGATAAAATACATAAGGTGACATTGGGAAACTCCCAGCCAAGCAAGGAGGAAGATCAGTTTTGAGTCATTGCACAGTCACACTCTCCCCCAAGTTCCATGCAACTTTGTTCCCCAGGGAGCATGAGCATTCAGGGGAAATTCTTGTACAAAAGAGCACAAGATGTAAAGTAGTCAATGTTCACGTGTGGATCTGGTTCCTTGCACCTGACATTAATCTCCCCAGGTTGCTCATCCTCCCTTGGAAATTTAACAGATAAAAGTCTCATGTAATTTGGAGGGAAGGATCAGTCCTAAGCCTCTTTCTGGGCTCAAGGTTAACTCCCTGCTTGATCCCTCCTTCATGCCTTGCTGGGAGTTTCCCAACAGATGAGTTTGTTTTAGCTTCAGTAATCTGTGAGATTGGGGGGGGGGGGGGGCAAACCTGATACATTTCCAAAGTGTCTGAAGTGCTTGTTTTTAATATGAAGTCTGTTAAAGAAAAATGCCTTCAGTAAGTGATTTCCTTCCAGGTAGATGTTCACTAGGAATATTGTATCTGGCCTGCAGAAATCCTGATGGCCATTAGATGGGGGCAAAGGGAGACCCAACTCAGCTATGGTAATCCTCAGAGCAGAAGAGGGATTGTTTTCAATAGTTTAATAAGGGAAACAAAAGGCTATGTTATGGATTTACCCTAATCATTAAGTAATTCATTAAAAATATGTGGTGCTGATTTTAGTCATTACTAACTTGCACAGTAGATTTTAGGGACATTTTAATGCCCACTTAACCAGAGTCACAAGGAAAATCTTTGCATCAGACTTTCAGTTTTGAGATCACACGTTCATCTTGTGTCCTTCTTCCATCCCATCTTAAAAAGACAGTTATAGAGGATTGTAAATATTGGATGATTGCTCCAACAAACTAGATTCTTTCAGCAACAATCAGATACAGCCAAAGGCAGCTGTGGATCTCTGTATTCAGAGTTTCTGTTCCGTGTACAAAGAGTTCAGTGTTTTTGTTAGGGAGAAACGTTGCCATGCCAAAGCTGCTTGAATTAGCTGCCTAGTTACTCAGAAGATTATAGCTAAATAAAGCACTTTAAAAAAAAAACCCTTTCCTTCCTTAAATAGTCACAAGATCTTATTCAGCAATACAGTAACAACAACATTATTATTATTTCCTCTTTACTAAAGTAAGGCAGTTGCAACTAAGGGAGCTTTTGAGGATGTGAGTAATTTTAAATGGATGTTTCTTTTCAGTTGACAATGAAGATATTGAAGTGGTAGATAGCTTCTGCTTTTACGGCTTCAACCATCAGCAGTAAAGGAATAAGTGGTCAAGAATTGCACTGCAGATTAGCACTTGGTAAAGCAGTCATGAAGGCCTTAGAAAAGATATCCGATGCCTTGACATTGTATTGTATTATATTGTATTTAATGGATTTATAGGCCACCCAATCCCGGAGGACTCCGGGCGGCTTACAGAAAGGAAGTAAATTATAAAAATAAAAAATAAAAAGTTAAAACACAAAAGAGACAGATTAAAACCTCATCATGCACCCAATCTGGTTGGCGCTGGACCTCAGTCATGAGGTCAACAGCCCCAGGCCTGCCGAAATAGCCAGGTTTTGATAGCCTTTCGGAAGGCCATGAGAGTGGGTAGGGTCGGTTCCACCACAAAACCGAGCTCGACTAAACCGCGCCCGACTAAACCGCGTCGCTGACGTCATCAACAGGGCGACAACAGCGCGGAGACAGAAGCATGCTGTAAACCCTAAACCTAAAATTAACACCTAACCCTTAACCTAACCCTTAACCTAACCCTAACCCTAACCCTTAACCTAACCCTAAACCTAACCCTAAACCTAACCCTTACCTTAAGTTGAATCGGCTTGCTTTCAAAGCACTATTTAAAGCGCCCTTCTTTCTCGGCGCTGGCTGTTGTCGCCCTGTTGATGACGTCAGCGACGCGGTTTAATCAGGCGCGATTTAGTCGAGCGCGGTTTTGACGGGTCCAGTCCAGACGTTGGCAGCAATCCAGCACAGACTAACCTTGGCAGCAATCCAGCCTGCCAAGCTAGCCCCAAGAGTTCTCCAGCTCAAGTGAATTATGTTGACTCCTGCAAAAGGGCGTGTGCACAATCATTCCTTTTATAGTCTTGAGAGGAGCCTAATTACCACCAGCTGAGCGCAATTATCTCCTGTAACTGCATAACTGTTCCTTATGCCTATTAGCTCTCCGTTGCTGGGCATCCAGGAACAACGCCCTTGGCTCCTCCCCACTGCTCCAATGCATGACGTCGGGATCACACTCCCTTGTCTCCTCCCCACTGCTCCAAGGCTCAGGCGCCTCCTGGTGGCCAACCAGCCTCTCTGCGCCCTGTTTGGAGTCGGAACCCTGTCCAGAGTCCTTCACATCCTCCAGAGCCGACTCATAGGGCCTCTCGCTGTCGGAGTCTGGTGGCAGCTCTAACGGCTCCTGCTGGGCCACAACAGGTCATATTGTGAGAATCCTGCAAGTTTAAGATGAAATGTAGAAAGCAGGGGAAAAGCCTTCCCTACATAGGTTTTTGTTCCAATTCTCAAATTGACTGAAATCAGGTTGATTTGGAGTAGTCATACATTCAGGTGCTCTGTGAGGTCAAATTTACCTTATCATACTTTATTATATGGCTATAATATTGCCGGTTAATTACAATTACCAGTTATGAAATGTGATATGAAATACTTCATGTTTTTTTTCTTTCTCCTGTTTGCAGACAATGACTTGCACTTTTGAGATTTACCAGGTTCCTTGGATAAACATGATCCGCCTGACAAAAAGCAGCTGCACCTAAAAATTCTGGTTTCCTACAAGTCAGCTTTCTACTATTCTGATCCTACGTCTCTAGTTAAAACGAGTAACAATCCAGACACATTTTCAAGTTAGAATTGTGCCGCTAATTCAAGCAACACCTCTGAGTTCCTAAAGCAAGTAATTTCCTGTAATTTTCCTTCTAGAATACTTTATAACCATGTCATCTCATTTTGCAAGGATGGATTGTGTCATAGCAGAGAAAAATCACATTAAAGGTTTTCTTGTCAAATGTTAAGATTTTAAAGATGTGTATTCTCTTTAAGATTCATTACAAAGACTTAGCCATTAGAGACAGATGAAGTCTAAATTTGGGCTGCCTATATATTTCACTGGATAGAGGACTCTTGATCTAAAAGGCACAAACTATCTGATGGCACACTCTATGTGTACATGGGAATGGTGTTCATGGGTAACGATCTGAGGTTCTTCCCCCACCAAAGTACTGTCCACCTATATTTGAATCAGCAGAAGATTACTGGCATGGCATTTGCTTTCTCATTGTCACTCCTTATCCTCCTCCTATTGCCTTTCCTCCCAGTCGCTACCTAATGTATCACCTAATACATTAGATCAGTGGTTCCCAAACTTGGCAACTTTAAGACTTGTGGACTTCAACTCCCAGAATTCTCCAGGTAGCTCTCCTGGCTGGAGAACTCTGGAGTTGAAGTCCACAAGTCTTAAAAGTTGCCAAGTTTGGGAACCACTGCATTAGATGAACTGTGGTGGCGCAGTGGTTAGAGTGAAGTATTGCGGGCTACTACTGCTGGCTGCTGGCAATTTGGCAGTTCAAATCTCACCAGGCTCAAGGTTGACTCAGCCTCCATCCTTCCGAGGTGGGGTAAAATGAGGACCCAGATTTTTTGGGGGGTGTGTGTGTGCAATATGCTGACTTTGTAAACCACTTAGGGCTATAAAGCACTGTAAAGGGTATATAAATCTAAGTATTATTGCTGATTTCCCTCTGTTGTGCTAAGGTTTGGGAACAAGAGGGAAGCTCTATTTTTAACCCCAGTTAAAACACCAGTTAAACCTGTTAAACACCAGTAAACACCCACTTAAACCTGTTTCAGCCCTGGACTTAAAGGTGAATGGCTTCAAGAAGACAACTGGAGTTTTCCTTTTATTTTATCTCCTCCCTCCCTTGGGGTAGGGAGGGGAATTGAACTTGGATCTCCCCTTGTCCTAGTTCAGTGGTCCACACTGAACTCTTTTAATACTAATGGCCTTGTCTTTATCTGCCTGGTTTTTCAGTTCGTTAAATGTATTATTCCAGTCACAGAGTCTTTTGGCAGTCAAACAACAATTGGATTACTGAAGTAATTAAAAGTCTGCTTAAAGTTAGTATTTTTAAAGCATTCAAATATTGTAGAAACTCATCCTCTCATTCAGAAGGGAGTGCATTTCCTGCAGAGAAGGTGTGGCCCCGGATTATGTCAACAAGAAAGTTGGGGGTGGCTGGGGGTGGGTGGGGGGAATCATGTAAAGTCTCTTAGGGTACTCCGGATCCAAGCCTTATAGAACTTGAAAACACTTCATATTTGACAGAAATAATTCTGCAATCATGAGTGAGTCACTCTTGAGTTTTCTCAAACACTAAGCTGGCTGTACTAATCCTACAATTTTTGAGGCTAGCTGCAAAACACTTCTCCACATACACCACATTCTTCTCTTTACAAGTCCGTGACCCACACTTAGTAAGACCTGTAGTGGAGAAATAAACCTTAACAAACAAAATGGAGATTGCATCCTTTTCTTTCCCTGTCTTTAGAAATGACTAGGATTCAAACCCAATTCATCTCCCTGCCTAATCTCATTAGACCTAACTCACCACCACCACCACCCCGCTCCATACGAAGACCCCCCTGCAATCCCAAAGTTCACTCCATCGGCAGCTCTAAGAAGGGCATCGCAATAAACTCATTGCAGATACACTGACAAGGACCTGCCTAGGAATCTCCTAAACTAGCCAGCCATCAGATCACTAGGATTATCCTGTTTTGAGCCCTCAATTCTATAAAAAATCTTTGCATTTCCTGTTGTGTGAGGTTCCTCTTTATTTCTTGCAATAAAGCTTGGTTCTCCCAGTGGTGTAATCCTCTGTCAGATGGAATCTACACGTTATGTATTGCTAAAACTTGTCGTGACCTTTAACTGGGCAAAAACTGCGTCGCAGATCATCAGATTTTGAACCACGATATCTCAAATGCTTTGACTTACAGGTGGTGTCCAAAATCTGGAACATATGATTCCCGAGGGAATAAAAATTTGGTAAAGTTGTAACATTCTGTGACTTTCCCAGCCCGTCTCACAATCCCTTGTAACTCCCCCACCCCTCCCCGCAGCCACTTATTTGCCTACTGAGAAGGGGAGAGGAAAGGAATAGCAATAGCAGTTAGACTATACCGCTTCATAGGGCTTTCAGCCCTCTCTAAGCGGTTTACAGAGTCAGCATATCGCCCCCACAGTCTGGGTCCTCATTTCACCCACCTCGGAAGGATGGAAGGCTGAGTCAACCTTGAGCCGGTGAGATTAGAACCGCTGAACTGCAGATAACAGCTGAAGTAGCCTGCAGTACTGCACCCTAACCACTGCACCACCTCGGCTCTATAGGAAAGAAGGAAGGGAGAAAAGAGGAAAGAATATAATGTGCCTTTCTTGGCCCACATTGACCCATGCAACACTTCTTGGGCACCTCCATTAACCCTTCCCAACCCATGCCATCACCACCTTTGTATGCCTTCTCTGAACCATGTGCACCTCTTGTGCACCCCAATGGACGTTTCCTCAACCATGCTGTCCCCACACACTATCTCGGACCTGCATAGCATCTCTTTCACACTCCTAAACACTCCCAGGTACTCTTTCTTTCCAAGCTGCATCCCCTATGTGCCTTTCCTAAGTCATGGTATCTCTCAAGCAGCCCTGCAACCCCCATGCACCCTTCGTGAGCTGTGCTGCCCACCAATGCACCCTACCTGACCCTCATGGCGTCTCACCTCCCCGGGACCTCCACACACCCTCCTTGACCCAGCCCCCCCCCCACATGTCCTACCCTACCCATGCAGCATCCCCATAACCACCACTTGAGAGACCGCCTTCTGCCGATTACCTCCCACAGACACATTCGATCCCACAGACTAGGCCTCCTCCGTATTCCATCTGCCGGCCAATGTCGGCTGGCGACTACTCGGAGGAGGACCTTCTCTGTGGCTGCTCCGGCCCTTCGGACCCTCTCCACCCTTCGGGCCTTCCGGACGGCCGTGAAGACCTGGCTGGCCTGGGGTTGAGTTCCCCCCCCACTCGAATTTGCTGTGTCTGTTGTGCTTTTAAGTTGTTCATATTGTCTGATTGTTTCTGTCTTACTTTTTGTAATTTCCCCTCCCTTGGCTTTTGTTCAGCCGCCCTGAGTCCCTTCGGGGAATAGGGCGGCCTACAAATTGAATAAACTCCAACTCCACCAAGTACCCTTGACCTACACCATCTTCTGCATGCTTTCCCAACCTGCACTCTTACACCTCTCTTCCTGACCCACATCACTCACCTGTATGCCCTTCTTAACCTGCATGGCATCTTTTTGGATACACCTGTGCACCACCTGTTCCAGACCCATGCGCACCCATGTGCACCCCCAATGGAATAATTCCTGACCCACAGTGGGAAGGGGGAGGGAGAGAGTTCTGATGCTCTCTACCAGCTTCCTACAAGAGAAGAAATTGGAAGTTGCTTCCCCTTGCCTGCATTTTTTGTCAGGCTCATTCTGTTTCTCTAGATAAAGAAATATCTCTGAAATGATGGCAATGGGTCATGGGTTAGTAGTCCTTAAGAACACCTACCGAGCAGAACATTCAAAATAAAGCATTCAAAGTGAAAAAAGATAAATCATGCTATCAGCAATGTGCGAGTTTTGCAAGAACGACCTTTGAAATAATGTAACTCTGGATCCACGTCGTCCACTACAAGTTGAACATAAAATACTTCAGGCCATCCATCCCATTGTATTCTTAAGTTGGAGGTTACACATCTCACGTACAACTATTTTAAGGCTATTATTCCTTCCAACGATAATACAATAATCTAATTGGATTTTTTTTTTAGTGATTTTAATCTTCAGTTGCTGTGAAATGCATGGTGTTGTTTGTCATGTCTGCAATTTCAGTTTTAAATGAAAGAAAACTCCTTTGGAAAATACTGGCCTTTTCACGTAGCCACCCATAGCCTCAGGTAAAATCAAAAATCAATCCATTACAGCCAAAGGCTATAAACAATATAATAGTAGAAGTGTTAACATACATACAACAGGAAAATAATGGATATATTAAGATCTAAAAATAATTAAGAACCTATGTATAAAATAAAACTTAAGACTTGTAATGTCTATAGTGTTTCATTTTAGCAGAATGTGACCAATTTTGTTATGGGGAATGATACTACATTGTGTAAAAATCAGGGTACAGCTTTAAAAAAACTACAAAGTTTTAAAGTTTGAAAACTCTTTTGCACTGATGAAAGAAATGTCCTTCTGGGTTCGGCTCCAAGTGGGGAGAAAGACACTGGAGACATGGAGGCTGCCTTGGAAAGATGGTTTATTGGTGGACAGGACCACATGGCTTGAGCCCTGAACAGAAAAGGTGATCACACGCTTCAATGTTGGTGGAAAAGAAGGGAAGGCCCAAGGGAGGGGCTTGCTTTTTATAACCTGTTCAGTCCCACCTCTCTGTTTCCTGTTCCTGTGTAAGAAATGTATTCTGATTGGTTGTCAGACTCCCATGGGCCCATGCAGGGGCAACTCTCTAGGCTGTGTTTTGAATCCAGGTTTGGTGAGTTCTCAGATGCCATGTGGTCAGTTGGGGCCAATATTATCATGCTTTATATCCCATCCCCCTGCAGCTGAAGTAGAGAAGTCTTTATTATGTAAAGTGGACTCGCTTGGCCTTCTTAATGGCCAATTGACAAAGTGGGGATGGGCAGGAAGCTGCAGGCAGCCATTCTGTCTTTTAAAACATGTTTCTTTCTTTTCACATCCAGAGAAATATTCTGCCTTTCCAATATTTCCTAGGATATTTCATTTTTCTGGGAGAGGGCTGGGTGATAACTTCCTACAGCACTATTCTGAAAACTCCAATAAGCTCAAACCAGCAGACTGAGATTCTATCCCACCTTAGTCAGGAAAGCCACCTAAGTTATTTCAGGCCAGTTCCACTCTCTCAGCCCAACCTATTTCACATCATTATTGGGAAAAATAGGAGAAGGGAGATATATTAAGTATGTTCCCTATTTGAATTGTTTATAAAAGAAACACATACAGGATAAAGCAAAAATTAAATTTTATTCAGTAAAAGCAAAAAGCTAATTAACAAATGAACCTCCTCCACTAAAGCATTTTTCTTGAATAAGTACTGATTTTTTTAAAAAAGCCTTTTGGGGAACGTTGATCACAAATCACAACAAAAGTAGAACAGGTTTTCACATTCTGAACTTGCCCTGATGTTCTCATTCTATTCTTTGCATACTGTTAGAGTTCAGCTTAACCTATAAACAAGGATCAATCCTATAGAAATATATGAATGACCACTTGATGGCACAAATAACTTTTCCTTTAATACAAGAGCATCAGTGCCTTTTTATTATTGCATGGCCTCAGAAAGAGGAGTGCTGAGGAACCAAACAGCCACTAGTCCAGTGGTGGGTTTCAAAAATTGTTCGAACCTACTCTGTGGGTGTGGCCTCCTTTGTGGGAGTGGCTTGCCACCCTGTGACCGGATTGGGAGTGGCTTGCCACCCATGTGACCGGATATGAAGATGCCGACGACACTTGTCAGAACCACCTTAAATTACCTCACACACAGCACTGGCATGCATAAGAATAGGATGTAAACTTGTTTTTTAAAAGGCATTCTTTGGTTTGCGTTAAAACAACTTCAACACACGCAATGTTCTGATTGCACCACAAACGCAGTAGTCACCCTTACCTTTCACAGAGGCACGGAGTTTTATAAATAGGAGCATGATAGTGTAGAATAATCAGATCCAAGGACCAGTGGTGGGTTTCAAAAATTTGGAACCTCTTTCTGTAGGTGTGGCCTGCTTTCCGGGTCCACTGGTGGAACCTCTTCTAACCGGTTCGGTAGATTTGATGAACCGGTTCTACCGAATAGGTCGAACTGGTAGGAACCCACCTCTGGGTCATCCCAATTGTGATATCCCTAAGTAAAAAAGGAAAATCGCAGTGAACCATACCAAGTCTTAATTCCTCTTGGTCCAATTTAATATTCACCCATAAAATGGTAGGAAGTTTTTTTTTTACTTTGGCTTAGTGTGGGTAACAAATATACTCATAATAAATTATGTGTCAATGCAACGTGGGAACTCATATTTGGGCAACCCATTGCTCAATACCCAAATGGTTATTTGATGTAACTTTTCTAATATGTTCCTTTCCCCCTAGACAGAAACTTGTTAAGTAGCTGTTCTGACCCCCCCTCGTCCCACACCAACACACACTCCGAGCCAAAGATAAGTTACGGCATTTAATTAACAGAAGACGGTCCTTGGCAGCAACCGGCACAGAACAAGCTTGGGCAGCAATCCAGCACAGATAAGCCATGACAGCAATCCGCCTGCCAAGCTCACAATAATGTTCTCCAACATTAGTTCCTGTGTTGATTTTCTGCAAGAGGGGCGTTTGCACAAGCAGTCCTTTTATACTCTGGAGAGGAGCCTAATGAACCACCAGCTGAGTGCAATTACCTCCTGTAACTGCGCAACTGTTCCTGACGCCTATTAGCTCATTTGGTGCCGGGCATCCAGGAACACTCACTGCTGACCTCAGGCTCACACTCCCTTGTCTCCCTCCCCACTAGTCCAAGGCTCAGATGCCTCCTGGTGACCAATCAACTTCTCTGCACCCTGCTCGGAGTCGGAACCCTGTCCAGGGTCCTCCACATCCTCCAGAGCCGACTCATAGAGCCCCTCGCTGTCGGAGTCTGGTGGCAGCTCCATTGGCTCCTGCTGGGCCACAACAGTAGCTGAGATACCCGTTGGAACATTGATGGGAAGATTTGAAGTGAATGTCTCCATATGCAAGTTTAAAATAATTTAAATAATATAGGAGTTCTGATAGCAAAAGAAGCCGTATGTGTCTACTATCACTTCATCTTTGTAAGTACGGAGCTTTTTTTAGGTAACAAATATGAGTTTTCTCCAGTTCTGCCAAGAGATGAATAGAATAGAAATAGGACAAGACAGCCCAGGAAGAATAAAATTCTTTATTGGCCAAGTGTGATTGGACACAGAAGGAATTGTCTTGGTGCATTCATCAAGAATAAAACGATACAACACTTAGTGATAGTCAAGGTTACTAATAAGCTATCAAATTGTACTAGGAAACAATAAAAACAATATAAATTGAAAGATACAAGCAATATGGTTATAGTCATAAGTGGGGAGAGATAGATACTTGGAAGAGAATAATAATAGTAATTACATTTTTGGTAAATTATTGACAGTGTTTACCCAGAACTCAACTGTCTAATTTTAATACGTCAACAATTCTGATGAATAGAGTAATCTTACAACATAGTTTCCACTTCAGATAAAGCTCATAATAATGAATACTGTCAAAATACTGCCATACTTAACAGCTGTTATTGAACCACTGTGATGTGAATAAGATGTTTCAAACAGCATGTCAAGCACTTATGATTCTTAATGTTCATAAGCTTATATTAAGAGAAGACAAGTTTGAGGGTCTCGTGAAAACTCTCCCACCATCCAGAAATTACAACACAATTTGACAGAAAACTAGCCTAATTTAAATAGCACTGCTATTGATCCTTATAAAGAATCCTGTATTCCAATCACCTGGATGAAACCTTAAAATCAGAAGACATGGTTAAAGTGACTGATGTCTGGAATCAGTAATGTGTGCATTCAGAGCTGACATTCTGTTGATAAGTAATACATCTGTTAGGTAGATAATGTAATTTATCCTGTGGGGTCAAAGATCAATAAAAGCTGAAGTTATGCTGTTGAAAAATGCCTCCCTATTAAATTTTGAAAGGGGATATTGGAATTCAGATTAAAGTATCTGTAGAGCAGATGGCTGCTTACTCTTCATTTGAACACATTACCACTCTGTGGACAATTAATGCTGTTATCAAACTGCTCTTACTGTTAAGAATATGTAATTTTTTTCCCAATAGAAGTCTGCTTTCATATTGCCATTTCTAGCAATAGCACTTAGACTTTCAATATACATAGCAATAGCAATAGCAGTTAGACTTATATACCGCTTCATAGGGCTTTCAGCCCTCTCTAAGCGGTTACAGAGTCAGCAATCGCCCCCACAGTCTGGGTCCTCATTCACCCCACCTTGGAAGGATGGAAGTCTGAGTCAACCTGAGCCAGTGAGGTTAGAACCGCTGAACTGCAGATAACAGTCAGTTGAAGTGGCCTGCAGTACTGCACCCTAACCACTGAGCCACCATACATCACTCCACAGTGTTTTATAGCACTGTCTGAGTGGTTTACAGAGTCAGTCATATTGCCTCCAACGACCTGGGTCCTCATTTACTAACCTCCAAGGATAGAAGGCTGAGTCAACTTGAGTGGGTCAGGATTAAACTTCAGGCTGTGGGTAGAGTCAGCCTGCAATACTCTCATTCTAACCACTGAGCCACCACGGCTCCACAGTCCTATAATTTATTCTGCATGCTGCACTACAGAAGGGTGGAAAATGTGCCTTCACCTTCTAGAAATTTAAAGATTGCATTCACATGGGATGTAGTTTCTAATCCCTTGGACATCCCTTGGATTGAAGCTCTGCAAGCTATTCCAGTTCACAGAGTGAAGGGACCTAATATTTGCTGTGAGTTCTGATCAGTAAAGAATAAAGTAAAATGAAAATCATGCGATTTGAAAACTACATGTAGAACAAACTAAAATCGCATGCCCTTTTCTTGCAGTCATATCTCCCTGTCAAATATCAGTTGCAATCACTTATGGGTCATATCTCCCTGTCAAATAGTCAGTTTGCAATCAGCTACTATTCCAATATTTTCCACAAGTATCATTCCAAGCTAGGCATCCTTTACTGTCTAGCTGTGTGTTTGATTTTTCCTTCCTAACGGAAAGACACTGCATTTTTCTCTCGTATTAAACTTAATTTTTTCTCAGCTCATTTCTCTAGCTTATCATTTTGAATTTTACTTCTGCCTTGTGGGGTATTAGCTGCTACAGTCAATTTTACATCCTTGTTACTTTGAGAATAATTATCTCAATTTCTTCATCTAAGCCATTAATTAAAAATGTTGACGAATATATGATTCAGATCAAACTTTTAAGTTATTTCTCTTGATACCTCATTCCATTCGATGGGAATTCAAATACTGTTTGAATATATACCAATCTTAATGTCATGCAGTTCACCCCACACTTAATTTACTTGCTAATCAGAATGTCATCGGGTAGTTTGTTAAACGTTCAGATGATTAGAGTGCTGGAGGCTAAAATATATGAAGAATGGTTGCAGAAATTTGAATATATCTAGTCTAGTGAAAAGAAATACTAGGGGTGACGTGATAGTAGTTTTCCAATATTTGGAAGGGCTGCCACAAGGAAGAGGGGGTCAACATATTTTCCAAAGCACCTGAAGATAGGACAAGAAGCAAAAGGTGGAAATTAATTAAGGAGAAACCGACCTAGAATCAAGGAGAAATATCCTGACAGTGAGAACAATTAACCAGCGGAACTTGCCTCCAGAAATCATGGGTCCTCCATCACCGGAGATTTTAATGAAGAAATTGGACAGCGATCTGTCTGAAATGGTATTGAATCTCTTGCTCGAGCAGGGGATTGGACTAGAAGACATCCAAGGTTCGTTCCCACTCTGTTATTCTGTTCTGTTAGTTTCTTGATAATTTCCAGCTAATTTTTGGTAACTACTGATCCTGCTGTAGAATTTTTTTCAGGTATTGTAGCAGATCTGTATTTCTTGGATTATTCTTTTCCCTCTTTCAATTATGTAATAATTATGTTATGTTTGTATTCTGCTCATTTTGGATGCTTATTAAAGATTGGGACAATATTTGTTCTCTTCCAATCTTCTGGCACTTCTCCAAAATTTCTCAAACATAATTCATAAATGTTCAGTCAAATTATCAGCAAGTTCCTCCAGTTCTCTTGTATTCTTCAATTTATCTGCTCTTCTTTTTTTAAAACATATTGCCAATTTTGGATTATTTTGAACCATTTTAACTTAACTGATACGCCTCTAAGGCTATCTATTTCATCTTCCATGGTGGTCTCTTTTCATCTTCTATATTAGCTCTTTTCTTTTCTTTCCTTTTCCTTTAATTTCTTTTTCTCAGTGGATGCATTGGCAATGTGCTTTCAGTATTTCTCCTTTTTTAGCAACCCCCTATCTTGATTTCCTTTTACAACTAAGTTCTCCTGTCATTGAATCTTACTATAGTTGCGCTATTTATTAAAATCTGCTTTTTTTAAAGCTCAAGATACACAGTTACCCCAATCAAGAAAGATTCTGGCGGTATACAAACATTTTCTCAAAACATGCCTGAGTTTTCTGCTTTCTCAACTGAATATTATACATTGTTTAGTGTTGGGATTGAATTTTTTTTCACCTGTGAGCTGTTTTGGACCATTAGCTAATGGTGAGAGACAGTTATCACCCATCCCTCTCCCAGAAAAATGAAATATCCTAGGAAATATGAAAAGGCAGAATATTTCTCTGGATGTGAAAGAAAGAAACATTTTTAAAAGACAGAATGCTGCCTGTAGCTTCCTGCCCAGTCCCCACTTTATCAATGGGCCATTAGGAAGGGCATGCTAGTCCACTTTACATAATAAAGGCTTCTCCACTTCAGCTCCAGGGGGGATGGAATTAAAGCATGATAATATTGGCCCCAACTGAACCACATGGCATCTGAGAACTCGACCAAACCTGGATTCAAACACAGCCTAGAGAGTTTGCCCCTGCATGGCCCTATGGGAGTCTGACAACCAATCAGAATACATTTCTTACATAGGACGGTGTGTGAGAAGGTTCTGCCCTTTATCTTGATGAAAGAAATGTCCTTCTGGGGCAGCTCCAAGTGGGGAAAAAGACACTGGAGACATGGAGGCTGCTTGGAAAGATGGTTTATTGGTGACAGGACCACATGGCTTGAGCCCTGAACAGAAAAGGTGATCACATGCTTCAATGTTGGTGGAGAAGAAGAGAAGGGCTGAGGGAGGGGCTTGCTTTTTATACCTGTTTAGTCCTACCTCTGTTTCCTGTTCCTATGTAAGAAATGTATTCTGATTGGTTGTCAGACTCCCATAGGGCCATGCAGGGGCAACTCTCTAGGCTGTGTTTTGAATCCAGGTTTGGTTTCCCTTCCTTACATAGGAACAGGAAACAGAGGTAGGACTAAACAGGTATAAAAAGCAAGCCCCTCCTTCAGCCCTTTCTCTTCTTTCTCCACCAACATTGAAGCATGTGATCACCTTTTCTGTTCAGGACTCAAGCCATGTGGTCCTGTCCACAAATAACCATCTTTCCAAGCAGCCTCCATGTCTCCAGTGTCTTTTTCCCCACTTGGAGCTGCACCCAGAAGGACATTTCTTTCATCAAGATAAAGGGCAGAACCTTCTCACACCGTACCTGTGTCTGGTCTACTCTTTAAGGGACAAAACGAACTTCCTGCACCCACTCTTCTTAAAGTTGTAATTTAGGTTAAAGTAAGTCTTTCTATTGTTATACTATCTTACTAATTTATTCTATATATAATGAATGTCTTTCAGCATTCATTGATAGCTAGGCTAAGCCCATACTCAGCATCCCAAGACAGCTGTAAGTGTTTATTCTTTTTAATAGGATTTTCTGTAACCTAATTACTCAACATTCTTTAAGCACTCTGGATATATTTGGTACTCCTCTGACAAAGACATCAGCTGATCTCTAGCAAGTCAAGGATGTCTGCTTTTCTTGCGTCTTTCTCCATTCTAGGAATAAGAATATGGTCAGCAAGATAAGTCAGCAATGAGACCTAGACATAACTCTAGATATCCAGATTAACTAAGTGCGATGTAGCACTTTCTATAGGCTTCTGCTGCCCTTGGCATGACCTCCTCAAATAGAAAGAAATTCTTCTCCATTTAGTATCCTTTGCGGTTGTCTAGAAACTACCATTAATACAGAATGTGGTAACTAGATTAGTACTTAACTGGGACAAGCTGCAAGGAATATCACTAGGATTATCACTAGAATATCAACAGCATTACTCATTTAATGATCATTGAAAGATGGCAAATTTCAAACCCTAATTTGCTTAGACCCAAGGTACGTCTAAGAACATTTATTATAAAACCCGTTCAAACCTTAAGGTCCTGATCTGAGACCCTTCACAGGTTCTTACATCATGTATGATGAATGGGCTGTCACTCAGAATAGGACATTTTCTCTCATAATAGCCCATTTCGGCAAAGCTCTGGAAAGATATCATTTTTGGAATCAGACGAACACTTTGAATATTTCCTTTTTTGAGATGCTGGTTACTACATTCTTATTCTTTTATATATTTAGTCAATTATATATCTCTTTTCCTCTCTCTTGCTGAAACTTTGTAAATCAGTTTGAGAGGCTCTGTGTAAAACTTAGGCAAACTTCCAGAGGGACACATTTGAAATTCTGTAAACATGTCATGGTTTGCTGTGGCAAATGGTGCCCCTCGATAACTGCCCCTCCTTGCTGCATTTTCCAGCCAAAGTCTTGTCACAACACTTGGGCTTAGAACAATGGGATTTATAGCGTTCTATTATCAAAACATCAAAACTACTTTTTTTTTTACTTTCGCCTTAACAGAATGCAAATGTGTAATACTTCAAGGGATTAATTAGAAATGTTTCAAGTCACTTAATAATGGGACAACGCCAGCCATTAGGCCCTCAATTTCCTACCACAATATTGTTGAAGGAGACCTCTTGTTATTTAGCATACTCAGTTTCCCAGCCTTCCTGCAATTGAAATGTCCCAGGGCCCTCATTTCCTTAAGTAAATATCAGAGGTGGTTTATAACATAAGGCTTGTTATCTCTTAAGAGTCAAAAGCCCCAATGCCAGCAGAAATTTTGAACAATAAGGCTGTGGTGCTTAAGATGGGAGGTATTTCTTGGCTTGAAACTTGGTAGAACAGAAGCACATGGGTGGAAATAATCAAGGAGAGAAGCAACTTAGAACCGAGGAGAAAATTTCCTGGACAGTTAGAACAGGGGAACAGCTTGCCTCCAGAGTTGTGAATGCCCCAACCCTGGAAGTCTTTAAGAAGATGTTGGATAGCCATTTGTCTGGAATGGTATAGGGTTTTCTACCTAGGCAGGGGGTTGGACTAGAAGACCTCCAAGGTCCCTTCCAACCTCTGCTATTGTATTATATTGCACACAAACTGTTTCTCATGTCCTCTCCTCCTGCTAATTCTACATTGAATTAATATTATTTTGTCATTAAATAGCACTCTTTGTGGAAAATTCCAGATGGCTGAACCACATTGAATTCATTCTATATATTACATAAATGAAACAGTTACCTAAAATGGTAGAATTTTAGACCCAGACTCCTCAAAAAGCAGATGGGACAGAACACAGATTTTAAAAATGCAGTGTAATGCAGTTTCACAACCTGTATATAGTAAATGCACATACTAGGGAGGCAGGATTAACATAGTCTTTCCTTATGTTGAGTGAATTGCAGATGTAATTTTATTATCTAGGTGCATTTATGAAATGAAAACAGAAAGACACTTTGTTCGAACTTGATTGCACTTCGAACATTGAAATGTTGCAAGAGGAATGTATTCTGCTGGAGTAAAATTCAGAATTTTTCACTGTTTCACCAAATGGAAATGGAAATTTGAAATAGGCCTAGATAAAATGATAATCCATATTGACTGCTACTAACTATCCATTCTAGAGAAAAAATTACCTAGGCCATGTTTAACAAACAGAGATGTTTTAATCTCCCACAGCAATATTAGAACCAACATTTAAGCATGCATGTTGCAGTTGCGCTTGAACAATAACCCAGAATGTAACACAGCAAAGAGTTGATTAGCAATGGATATACACAGTGTGGATTCAATTTTTTTTACTACCGTTCTGTGGGCGTGGCTCTGTGTGCATGGCATGGCTTTGTGGCCGTGGCAGGGGAAGGATACTGCAAAATCCCCATTCCTTCCCCACACCCACTACCTGCTTTCCAGCTCTGTTCTCCTGTTCCGCTCAACAAAAGAAGATCAGCTGGGAGGCAGCAGGACAGTGGTGGGATTCAGCTCAGTTCGCACTCTATTCGGGAGAACCGGTTGGTAACTTTCTAAGCAGTTCAGAGAACCTGTTGTTGGAAGAAATCTCATTTTGTTTTTTTCCACTTTACAGGGCTAACCTGTAAGGAAGGCAGGAAGGAAACATTCTGGTGTTGTTTTCTAGCCTAATTCTTTATTGCCCGCTTATAGAAACTGGCTCTCTGGTTAACCCTTATTACATTGTAACGGCTAAGGTGAAGCGCCCATCAACGTGAGTGATGTTGAGTTGGCCACACCCACCCCAGTCACATGACCACCAAGCCCCACCTACCCTGGCTGGTCATTAGAGCAGAGAACCGGTTGTTAATTATTTGAATCCCACCACTGCAGCAGGGGTAGGGCCAACGTATTTGCTGTTTCTCTGAATTACTTCAAAATTCTGCCACCGATTCTCCAGAACCTGTCAGAACTGGCTGAATATCACCTATGGATATACAGTATTTCAAAATAATCCATGGAGAACATAACCAAAATTCTCTTCTTTGACATAGGGCTGGACATTTCTTCTGTACAGTCTACGTTTTTCTATTTGGCAACTCCTACCAAAGTTATTCAATAAACAGATCAACCTCAAACGTCAATAGCATAGCCATGTCATGGAATAGTCGAATGTTTAATCCTTCGCATTTGGCAATTTGTATGACAAAGAAGGCACCACAGGCACATAGAGCAGGCAAGCACAAAAACATTATATTACCAACTTGCAAGCCTAGTGATTTTGCCACGAAGGGGGGAAAAAAAGTCTAAAAGCAATAAACATCATTCACCAAGTGTGCAGGAGTAACGTACTTCTTCCAGAGAAAGCAGCATTCCAGAATGGATCTTTTTGAGAATCCAGATATGTCCTTAACTGACTCGTCTCTCCTGAGTGCCTGCAGCATCCTGGCTCCAACTATCTGATGTCAGAACTGTTGAAGCAGCCTGACGCAAAATGCCTTTCTTCTCTGAGATAGACTAAACTCTGGAACATGGGGTTTGTTTTGTTTTAAATTTGGAAGACTCCAAACAACCACTCAAGGTCAAAACATTTTGTATATTTTTTTACAATTATTTCTCCCTCTCTTTTCCTTTCACACCAATGACCACGATGTTACAGAAGAAGATTCTCGATGTATTGTCAGTATAATTCAAGAAACTCTGGCTAATGCAGGAGAAGCTGAAGCTTCACTCCTCCCCTTCCAGGATGGCCCACATTTCTGAGCAGTTGTGATGCAGTTACGATTCCCACAATGGAAATGTTACCCATGAAAGAATTATTAACTGGTAAGGAGCTCAGGTGGGCGGGTGGGCCCTCCGGAGCACTGCATCGGAACGGTATCCAGTACTCCGGGAAGGCTCCGGTACTCCTGTACCGGGGCGTACCGCCTGCAACCCAGCACTGGTACGCATGGTCAAGAAGACCTGTCCATAGGAGAGAGAGAAAAGTTATTGGCTATTGCTTTTCTGGAAGCGAAATAGGAGGGGAGGGGCAGCAGAGATGCAAGAGAACTGTCCAGTAGGAGGACATGGTAGCCTGCAGCTTGGATGAATATCTTTTTAAACTGTTGAAAGCATCTCAATCCAGACCAGATTTCTTAAAACTGTCTTAGAAACAAGCCAACATACTCAAGGATGTAGAGCAGATATGCCCAGGGCCAGATTTAGATGAAAAGAGAGGCCCTAGGCTATTCCACTTATGAGGGCCCTTTCACCTCCCATTTTTAAGTTGTAAATTACATGAGAGACAATAAATACATCATTACTGGGATTATATCAATATATATCAATATATATAGCTGGCCTCCTGACGGAGGACGGCTCTGCTCTGCGGCAAAGGCAACGAGGCAAGCCGCCTCTCCTGCTGCGCTCAGCTGCCCGGCTCGGCCCCCTCACCCTCATCTGCCTGGCCGCTGGTGGGCTCCGCGTCGACGGGGCGGCTACTGGGAGCGGCCGCGCCTCTCGCCCGACCGCCAGTGCCGGGAACGTGGGCGGGCTCCCCAACTGCCGCGGCGCTGGAATGATCTTAACCCAATACATTTTTATGTTTGTTTATTAGTCATATGCGTAGAATTTCTCCTTATTTTTGGTTCAGTGTTTTAGTGTTCACTGTTTTTAGAATAGTGTAATTTTAATTTTGCTAACAATTTGAATGTAGGCCCCTCTTGATCTTGAGGCCCTAGGCTGAAGCCTAGTTAGCCTATAGGAAAAATCCGGCCCTGGATATGCCCTATAATATATTAGAATGAAAAATGTTTGTAACAGAATTTACGGGAGGCCCAAAGGTTCCACCACAAAAAGCGGTAGGACAAAATCGCGCTCGACAAAAGCGCGCTGTGACGTCATCACAGCGGCGACGAAAAGTTCAAAAAATGTAAAAATAAAGCGGAAAACCTTACCCTAAGCCCCCCAACCTAACCTAACCCTAACCCTAACCCTAACCCTTCACCTAACCCTAAACCTAACCCTAAACCTAACCGTTAAAGTAACGAAAAACCTAACGCTAACCCTTAACCTAACGCTAACGCTAACGCTCTAAAGCTAACCCTAACCCTTACCTAACCCTAACCCTAAACCTAATCCTTACCTTTATGTGAATCGGCTTGCTTTAATTTAATTTTATTAATTTTTATTTGAATTTTTCTATCTTTTTCGTCGCGCTGTGATGACGTCAAAGGCGCGATTTTGTCGATCGCGCTTTTGTCGTCCGCGCTTTTGACGGGTCACGGGCCCAAAGACCAAGAAACAGGAAAACATAGTTAAAAAAGAGTCCTAGTTCTGTTTGGGGTTCAAATCTTAGGCATTCATAGATTCATTGCTCCTGCTCAATGAACAGGTGACAGCTGTAGCCAGGAAGGCCTTTGCAGAGCTTCATCTAGTGCAACAGGTATGGTTTTTATTGATTGGGAGGTCCAACAGACATGTCACTGGTATCCTGTTCATCTCAGGGCTTGTTTATTGCAAGGCGCTTTATATCAGGCTACTTTTGAAGATCACTTAGAACTTCCAACTGGTCCAGAAAGCAGCAGTGCAGGAAGCTTCCTGAGCTGCACTGTTTCCAGGTGCAATTGAAGGTGTTGCTTATGCTCTGTATAGCCCAACAGAGCATAGGGCCTGGTTATTTGTGGGAACCCCTCCCTCTGTGATATCACTCTAGCCAATTCGGGCCAATAGGGTTGGTGTGCTTAAGTCCCTTCAATTAAAAAAGGTCATCTGTTGGGGTTCAGGAAATGTGCCTTCATTTAGGGTTCCTGCCCCCGGAATACGATTCTTTTCTCTTTTGTTGCACCTATCCAGAAATAGTTCAGAGATGGGTGGTGCCTAATTTGAATACATTTAAATTAAATTAAATTAATTAATACAGATTCCAAGGAATGGTGTAGCAGGTTCAAAGGCAAGATTTTAGGCAGGCCAGGGGTGGGTTCCTGCTAGTTCTACCCTCTTCTATAGAAGAGGTTCCACAAATCTACAGTGCCATTTAGAACCAGTCCAGCTCCCTCCCCCCGCCCGTCCGACATCATCAAGATGAAGAGCGAGAGGAGGAATTCTGGGAGTTGAAGTCCACAAGTCTTAAAGCTGTCAAGTTTGAACAGCCCTGGGGGGGGGGGTTCTAAAGGGTTAGGGGTGCAAGGGTCTTGTAATTGGCAGCTTTAAGACTTGCACACTTCAATGCCAGAGTTCCTGAGCCAAACATTTGATTGCTAAGCAGAGCATTGTTAAGTGAGTTTCACCACATTTTACAAGTTGGCCATGCCCACCCAGTCACATGACTGCCAAGCCACTCCCACCCAGTCACATGGCCATCAAGCCACTCCACAAAGCAGCCACACCCACAGAAGAGGTTCTAAAATTTTTTGAAACCCACCACTAAGGCAGACGTATCAGCTTCACCTGCAAAGTAAGCAGGAGGGCCTTCCAAGTGCTACAGGGCTGCTTATACTGTTGTTTAAAGGCGATCATTTGTAAGTCAATTAACTTATGGTTTATAATTACCTAAGGCTACCACTGGCTATAATAATTCTCAGCTCCCATCACTCAGTAATAATCATCACTGCAAGAAACCTGTTACAAAAAAAACCTTGCATGTCGACTATGAACATAAAATGAGGTTATTATTTTCAACAGCAAGAAAGCTACTCCCCAAAGGAATAAGGGTTTCATAATGTCTAATTACATAATACATTGCTGGAAATGTTCACTCACCCGATTATAATGACTGGCTATGGCATCCAGAGCTGAGACATGCTTCTCTCTGCTGAAGTTCAGATTGAGGCACGCTTCACTTCAGCAGCCTCAAAGAAAAAACGCTTCCTAAGGAAAGATCCTTTGGGCGCCTCATATACCTCACTATTCGGGGGTGTGCCTCTTCTGAGAGAACAGTTTGCTGCTGCTGCCTCCCTTTCTCTGAAATGATTGAGCAACGCAGTCATAGCTGGTACAAGCATGATGCAACTGAACAGATTGACTTCTAATTAGCAGATTTTTTAAAATTATTTTTTCCCTTCCACACCTTACAGTCTTTACATCAACATTGTTATGTCATCATACCTGTACATGTATATAATATTTCACTTCTATATTTACACACCTTTATACACAGTTCTATATATATTTATATATATTGTTTTTTTGGCTTAATTAATTTTATCTTGTTTTGCAGCCATTTGTACCAATTGTTCCAAATTTCATAATATTCCGACTCTTCTTTATCTTTTAATTTCAGTGTTAATTTGTCCAGAGCAGATTGACTTCTATAGTCACATTTAATATTACCATCAAAAGAGGATTTACTGGTCTGTTGTAAAACTGTTTAATCCTTTTGGTTAGTAGAACTGGATGGACATTTATAGACACAATGCTATTCTTGTGAAGAGTCTTGCTATGCTTGTTTGCTTAGAAAGTTGTGCCATTGCATGCAGTGATTCCAAAGACTGTATCCATGGGGAGAGATTGCAGATATAGGGCCTAGCCCTATAGGATCCCCCCATTCAAGTGCAACCCACCAGTCCTGAGCCACAGGTGGGTTCCTACCAGTTCACACCAGTTCGGTAGAACCGATTCATCAAATCTACCGAACCGGTTAGAAGAGGTTCAAACAGTGGACCCGGAAAGCAGGCCACACCTTCAGAAGAGGTTCCAAAAATTTTTGAAACCCACCACTGACACACACAAACACACACACACACACACAAACACACACACACACACACACACACAGACTCACACAGAGAGAGAAAGAAAGGAAGAAAGAAAGAAAGAAAGAAAAAAAGAAAAAGTGAGAGAGAGATGAAAGAAAAAAAGGAAAAAGGGACAGAGAGACAAAAGGAAGGAAAGAGAGAGAGAGAAAGAGAAAGAAAACACATGGCCGGCAAGCCACTCCCACCAGGTCACATGGCTGGCAAGCCACTCCCACAAAGGAGGCCACACCTACAGAGTAGGTTCAAAAAATTTTTGAAACCCACCACTGTCCTGAGCCAATAGAAAAGTATGTCAGCATAAAATGTGCTTTCTTAATGTATTAACTCTATTCAGTCACAAGGCAGTGCTGTCTATATGGTGTCAGTAGTAACAAATTGCAGAAAGCAGTTAGTAGATTCTTTCGCTTTGTTTTTGCTTCCACAGAATCTCAGCCGTTGGTAGGAAAATAACCACCAATCCTTTTCCTTAATGTGGGATGGGGCAGACTTAGACAAATATTGGTGAGTGCTGAGAGTGCTGGGTTTAACCACTAGGCATCTGTGATCTGTCAGTCAGGCTGCTTGTAAACATTGGCCTGATAATTCTCGGCACAAAATCTGTGTTGAGAAATCGTCTGGCTTCCTGAATAATGGGACACTGAAGGGATATCCTTGTGCTCACTTCCTTTCTTCATACTTGCCAGTTGTGGCAGCAGGCATGAAGAAAGGGTATGGAGTGAAGTGGGAAGAAGTGGATGATAACAAGTGAGTTCTCTTCTTTACTAGTATTGTGTGGGTTGTGACGGGTTGAACTTGAAAGTAGCTCAAGGATAGGGAAAATGGTCCAGGAACAAGCAAGAAATTGAAACACCAACAGCGCCCTCATTTTTAGCAGAAGTAGAAAAAAACATTTAATGGGGACAGAACCAGCAATGTGGAATTGGCAGAACCTGCACCTCTCTCTCTCTCTCTCTCTCTCCTCTCTCTCTCTCTCTCTCTCTCATTCCTCTCTCTCTCTCTCTCCTCTCTCCTCTCTCTCTCTCGATAGGACTGTTTTTTTAAATACTAGTCTAGGGTCATTTCATGTCAAGTGGTCTGATTTCAGAGAAAGTGCCCTGCTCGACCATCACATATTCCGATGGGGTTGGATGGGGATGATGGGTCAAGTGCCCAAACTGGTAGGTTAGGTTTAGGTTTTGTTTTATTTATATGCCGCCCTATTCCCAGCGGGACTCAGGCGGCTCACAAACCCAGAGGGGAAGGGAAACACACAGAACTACAAATACAAGCCTTTAAAATAACCAACAGACACACAATCGAGAGGGGAAGGGAACTCATCAACCCCAGGCCTGCCAACACAGACAGGTTTTAACGGCTTTTCGGAAGGCCTGGAGAGAGGTGAGGGTCCGAATCTCTGCGGGGAGCTCGTTCCAAAGGGCTGGAGCTGCAACAGAGAAGGCCCTCCCCCGGGTAGTAGCCAGATGGCATTGGCTGGTAGACGGAACCCGGAGGAGGCCAACCCTGTGTGATCTAATGGGTCTTTGGGAGGTAATTGGCAGCAGGCGGTCCTCTCAAGTACCCAGGTCCAATACCATGAAGGGCTTTATAAGTGACAATGTCACCATAGACCAACACAATATAATAGTAGTAATGATGTCTATATAAAACAAACAAGATGAAACAATAACAAAATGCATGTGATGTTGCCATACAACATCCTCAACTTTGTCCCTATTTTTAGGGCTTTATACGTCAGCGATGAAAAACCTACTTTTTAGGGGGTTTGAAACATGCTTTTTAAAATGAGAATTATTTAACAGAGTTTCAGAAGGTGTTTTTTTTTGTAAAAGCAGGCTGAAAATACCCTATTTTTGGTATTTTTACAAAAACCATCAACTTTACACTCAATTTGTGAACTATTGGAAAGCAGTAGGAAAATGAAATGTTGTATTCAAAAACCTTATATTGCTAAGTTATTATGCACAAAGTTTCACGCTTCTCATACCTTTCCTTCCAGAGATATAAAAAGCCAAACTTTAACCTTTTTTTTTGAACTGCAGTCATTTTCAGCCAACCTTGCTCCAAATTAACTAAATGGAGACCATCGCGAGACTGTTTTTATTATTTTGTTTAACAGAGCACAACAAGTTGTACAAGATGGCCAAGTTTTGTTTCTCTTAACAAAATATTGCCGGAGATATTATGTCTCAAAGTTGCTGAAACCTCAAGAGTCATACTGTAGAAGGCTGTATGTGGTCAAACAAAGGATTATATCTCTGCAAGTTTTGCATCGACAAATGTAACACTTTACCAATGTTCATTGGGGAAGTGTGTGCATGTTCACACCAAATTTCATCAAAATCCGTGATGGTCGAGCAGGGAGCCCCAGACACTCTATAGTCTTTTTGTAAAATGGTGCTAGACGCACGAATGAATGAAAACAGATCAAGTGCATTTTGAAATGAACTTTAAATCCAAGTATATAAAGAGCCCGTTGCTGTGGTCTGCCAGGGGCCTGCAGAGCTGGTAGCAGAGTCAGACAGTGAGGAGGTTGGGGAGGAACATGGGCCAGTCCTGGGGAAGGCTTCGACAAGGGCTCTATGTTGGAGGCAGAGGGAGAGCCAGGACCATCTGGGAGTTATGTGCTGCCTCCAGAACCTGACATCAGCAAGGCAGAGAAACAGGGGGAGCCTGTTTCCAGAGCGTCCATGCACAGAGCTGCCGGAAGGCAAGAACAATTAAGACAAAAGAGGTGACTCAGCAGCAAGGCTTGGAGATGATTGGCCCCTTCCATAAGACATAAGGGAGGATCAAAGGCATGTGAAGCAACTTTGTTTGTTCTGGTTGGTTTAAATTCTGAAGCTCCGTTTTGACTCTGTGCTCCGTTTGGCCTTGCAAAGCTAATTGGCGATTAAGTCTTTGGCAGCGTTTCAAGGGTGATGGGTAGGCGCTCCATGGCTTAGGCCCAGGGTACCTGTGAGACCACCTACTGCCACCGGTAGCCTCCCATTGTCCAGTGCGATCCCACAGAGTTGGCCTCCTCAGGGTACCGTCAGCCAGACAGTGTCGGCTAGCGACCCCCAGGGGGAGAGCCTTCTCTGTGGGAGCGCCTTCCCTCTGGAATGAGCTGCCCCTGGAGCTTCGTATAATCCCCGACCTCCGGTCCTTCCGACGCGCCCTAAAAAGTTGGCTTTTCCAGCAAGCCAGCCTGGCCTGAACAAAACAAAATAAATTATTGATTATTGTTAATTTTAATCAAATTTCTTTTTTAAAAAATGTCATTGTCAATTTTAATTGGGTTTGGGATATTCTATTTAAATTTTTTTTAACTTTTGTATTATGTGTTTCTTTTAATGTTGTACGCCACCCTGAGTCCTTGGGAGAAGGGCAGCATATAAATCTAATAAACCTAAACCTAACCTTATCAGCCTTATTCCGAAAGACTGTAGCAGACTTCCGTCAGACTCTTTACAAACTATTTGTGACTCATTACGGGCTGTGAATGAACTTAATTCACAGCCGTTGAAATAAAAAGAGGGTTTTTGGGACTAAGCATGTGCTGTCTCGGGAAGCCTAGTCAGAACATCCATGCAAGACCCAATAAGAACCAATTTATTGTTACATAGGCGGAAAGGGGCATCTGGTCCCTCCTGCATGGGCCGCAGGGCTTAGTGACCAGAGGAAAGGCAACATGACCTCAACAGTCTAAAGGGGCCAACAAGAGTTGGAGAATTCCTCACTCCTGACTGATGAACTGTTCTAGAATGTGTGCACTGATATAATTTGTATCAGGAAAAGAAGAAAAACACTATAACTAGAACAGGAGCCGAGGTGGCGCAGTGGTTAAATGCAGCACTGCAGGCTACTTCAGCTGATTGCAGTTCTGCAGTTCGGCTGTTCAAATCTCACCAGCTCAGGGTTGACTCAGCCTTCCATCCTTCCGAGGTGGGTAAAATGAGGACCCGGATTGTTGTTGGGGCAATATGCTGACCCTGTAAACCGCTTAGAGAGGGCTGAAAGCCCTATGAAGCGGAATATAAGTCTAACTGCTATTGCTATTGCTAACAGCTGAAGGTGACTTCAAACTCCCTCTGATGTGAACTGAGGATAAAATTCAAGGCAATGTCATGACTCCATATCATATTAAAAATGTTACCATGATATATTCATGCTGTGGTTAGGAAGCACGAGGATAGGTTTGTGGTTTAGTGGTTTGCCATATAAGTGCTCTGATGAAGCTCTAAGTGTATTGGAAATGTAGCAGGCCCTTCCTTAAGAGAAGTATCTTCTTACGGGGGGGGGGGGGGTGTATGGACTTTTGTATGCACCAAAATTTAAGGCTCAGAACAAGTGGGTTCCTACCAGTCCGCACCTATTCGGTAGAACCGGTTCATCAAATCTACCGAACCGGTTAGAAGAGGTTCCACCAGTGGACCCAGAAAGCAGGCCACACCTACAGAAGAGGTTCCAAAATTTTTTGAAACCCACCACTGGTCCTTGGATATGATTATTCTACACTATCATGCTCATATTTATAAAACTCAGTGCCTCTGTGAAAGGTAAGGATGACTACTGCATTTGTGGTACAATCAGAACATTGCGTGTGTTGAAGTTGTTTTAACGCAAACCAAAGATGCCTTTTAAAAACAAGTTTACATCATATTCTTATGTATGAGAGTGCTGTGTGTGAGGTAACTTAGGGTGATTCTGACAAGTGTCATCGGCATCTTCATATCCGGTCACATGGGCGGCAAGCCATTCCCATCCAATCACATGGGCATCAAGCCACTCCCACAAAGGAGGCCACACCCACAGAGTAGGTTCGAACAATTTTTGAAACCCACCACTGGCTCAGAATAAAAATATATCACTCCATGTTTATGGAAATGAGTCAGCCACAGAGTTTCCTGACAGTTCTCTAAGTCTAGGCAATGTTGCAGTAGAGTCCCAAAGGTGCTTTTCCAAAAGGCAACTGGACTTTCTGGTTTTACTTTGAAGATGTTTTGTTTCTCACCCAACCTTCTTCAGAGCTGAAGACGCTTCTTGAATGAGAAGTGAAACGTCTTCAAAGAAAAAACTAGAAAGTCCAGTTGCCTCTTGGAAAAGCACCTTTGGGACAACTGAGAATCTCCATAAACAGTTGCAGTATAATGTTCAAAAGTCTCCCACCTGGCTAATTAGATCTTTAAAGAAATGCCCAAGTGCTGCTGCAACAAAGCAAGGAGGAAACTTTGAATAATTCATACGTTAGGTCAGTGTTTCTCAAACCTGGCAACTTTTAAGTTGTGTGGACATCAACTTCCAGAATTACCTAGCCAGCCATGGGAGCTGATGAACTTCCATTCTGCAAGTTGAAGTCCACAGATTTTAAAGTTGCCAAGTCTGAAAAATACTACATTGGACTAGACAACATTGTCAAGTATATGCTGAGAGTAGCAGCTTGACTCATTTGGTTTTGCAATAACTCTTTAGTCAAGAGAAAATTCAAGTAAAGGAGAATTTCCAAATAATAATCAATCAAGGGAATACATGCAGTTCCACAATAATACCAGCATTTATTTATTTTTTGCTTCTCACATCAACCATTGTCTCTTTTCTTGGTGGAAAATAAGGAGATCACAGAGTCCAGAATTTCATAATCCCTTAGATCACTATGCTTCTCTGAATTTCATGATGCAGATTTTTCCAAGGAAAAAATAATCTGCTCTGAGAAAGCCTTGTGTCCAACTGAGAGCAGAAGATTGTCCTCCATGGGTGAAATGCCCACCTTTTCAGTAAAGTACTGTAAAAGTATTGTTGTTGGCCCTCATTTTCATTGGACAGTTGAACAACTAAGTAACTGGATAGCAAAAACTGAAAAAGGAGGGGGTATTAAAAAGGATTAGTTTAAAATCCGAAATTCATAACACCCCATATGAAAATGGGATAACAATCTCACAACCGCGTGCTGTCTTGATCATGTCATTTAAATGTCTGCTGTCTAAAGGCAGCAGAGACCATCTTCATATTTATTACATCAACTCAGTTTGGATTCAACTGGGAGACAAGGAAATGTTTGGATCTTCACCTTAGCTTGATGCAGGAGTTCTGTCCCCAAATTGGAGCCTTCTACCCTTCAAGCCCAATCTACTTTGGTATATGTGAAAGATTTTATGAAATAGAATTCTATTTCCTATTTTTCTCTTTTTTTCACGATGAATAGGCAAGATCAGGCCAGGAATCTCAAGCTTGTTAGGGTATTACAGTGGTTACACTTCATGGGCTTGGTTCCTTTTTGATTCTCCCCATAACTTTGTTTATTCTTTTTGCTGAGGCTCATTCTGCTACCTAAATAATGTAAAGTTAGTTAAATTTGCCATGGAAGAAGCTTGAAATATCTTTCTCGCTGTCTCATAAAATATCTAAACGATACAGAGGTGGGTTCCTACCAGTTCGCACCAGTTCGGTAGAACCGGTTCGTCAAATCTACCGAACTGGTTAGAAGAGGTTCCACCAGAAAGCAGGCCACACCTACAGAAGAGGTTCCAAAAATTTTTGAAACCCACCACTGACACACACACAGACAGACAGACTCACACAGAGAGAGAAAGAGAAAGAAAGGAAGAAAGAAATAAATAAAGAAAAAAGAAAGAAAAAGTGAGAGATGAAAGAAAAAAGGAAAAAGGGACAGAGAGACAAAAGGAAGGAAAGAGAGAGAGAGAGAGAGAGAGAGAGAGAAAGAAAGAAAAATAAAGAAAGAAAGAAAGAAAACACATGGCCGGCAAGCCACTCCCACCAGGTCACATGGCCAGCAAGCCACTCCCACAAAGGAGGCCACACCCACAGAGTAGGTTCGAATTTTTTTTTGAAACCCACCACTGAAACCATACCAGGTATCTGTGCCAAATGGAGCTTATTACTGGGCTTCAAACATTGGTAGATTCAGCTAATTGTTGGAGATTGATGCTAAAAATGATGTGGTCATGTGCTCCAGTGGCTTCCTTTTGAACATATTAGTTTAGTTCTGGAACACACAATGTTTTCTGTAATTGCTTGTGTTCTTTCAAACTGTATACTAATGTCATGAAAGCTAACAAAAGGGACAATTGGAATTGGATATTACATGCCTTTAAATTGGCAAAAAATGAATTCTGCAAAACAGGAAAGATATCAATTTCCTATCAACTGTTAAGTAGTCTGAATAATTTTCGTTTATTTCTACATTGATTAAGTGTTTTACCAGTGGAAGTCTCATTTAGAGGATGGTGTTTTAAAATTAAATTGAAGATAGAAGTTTATGTGCCTAATTTCTTATTTTTCTTTGTTAAATAAATATGAGATGAGATGAATGAATGGATAGATGATAGACAGACAGACAGACAGACAGACAGACAGACAACTAGATGATGGGTTTTGTTTAATATACAAAAGATGTGTTTTGTACATAGTAACAGGCACCAGGTTAGAAACTAGGAAATGGAATTCTAGTCTGTTTGGGCACAATCACTTTCTCTCAGCCTTAGGAAAAAAGCAAGAGCAAACCACTTCCGAAAATCTTGCCAAAAAAAATTGCAGGGTGTTACCCATATAGTTGCTATGAGTCAAGATTGACTTGAGGACACAGAGATAGATATTAGCCTTGCTGCTAATTGAGTTGCATGGCTGTGATTATTGTTTGTTATTGCCTTGGTTAATTTTCTTTATGTCTTTACAGTAATTTATGTCATTCATTTAATGTCTATGCATTGGTAATTTTGAAGTAATTGACTTGTCAGATTAAAACAGATTTACATTTATTTGGTGGAACTATTGCCACCGTTTCCCAATATTTAAAAGCACCAACCATTAAGAGAATTACATTGCATTTCTGAAAACACTAAGATAATAGAAAGAAATAGTATTTGCCTCCAAGTAAATGTGTATCCACTGTAACTGTGACTTAAAAGTGAGCACTAGGCTGTGAAAAGTCTTCCCAAAACCAGACTTATGACATATGTCTATATAGTGCTTCAGCATCACACTCAAGCCTTTAATAGCAATAGCAATAGCAGTTAGACTTATATACCGCTTCATAGGACTTTCAGCCCTCTCTAAGCAGTTTACATAGTCAGCATATTACCCCCAACAACAATCCGGGTCCTCATTTTACCCACCTCGGAAGGATGGAAGGCTGAGTCAACCCTGAACCGGTGAGATTTGAACAGCCGAACTGCAGAACTGCAGTCATCTGAAGTAGCCTGCAGTGCTGCACTCTAACCACTGCGCCACCTCGGCTCTATTTCTAGTACTATTTAATAGTACTAATATCATATGTTTTTAATATGTCTGTGCTGTACATCTGGTTTATTTATACGGTTTATTTCAGTGTTATTTCATTACTCTTTTATGAACTTTGTAGGCAGAAAAACATGTAAAAAGCAAAGTGAGGATGGAAATTTTAATGTTCTTTGGCTTTTTGCTTTCTTTTTGTGATGTAGGATTTCATTTAAATAGCAAACATTGCAGTCAGTGATGAAAGAGGCTGTTCTTTGTTTTTTGCTGCTATGTGTCCATACATTTACCTGTTTTCCTACCTGCCAAATGCATATGTGGTTAGAAGCTCCAGAAGCTCCTATTTATTTATTTGTCTATTTGTCTTGTCTTGTATGCCGCCCACTCCCGGAGGACTCCGGGCGGCTCACAAAAGACAAGGGAAAGGGGGGAACGAGACAAAGACAACATATTAAAAACAAAACCGACATTCACAATTTCTATGGAGGTAGATGCTTCTCAGCTCCCCCCAGCCTGCTGGAACAGCCAGGACTTGGTGGCTTTGTGGAAGGCCTGGTGGGTAGTAAGGGTCCGGATCTCAACAGGGAGCTCGTTCCAGAGGGCCGGAACTGCAACAGAGAAGGCCCTCCCCCGGGGAGTCGCCAACCGACATTGGCTGGCAGATGGAATCCAGAGGAGACCTAACCTGTGCGATCTAATTGGTCTGAGAGAGGTAATCAGCAGGAGGCGGTCTCTCAGGTACCCAGGTCCGATGCCATGTAGGGCTTTATAGGTAGCGACCAGCACCTTGAAGCGGATTCGGAGACTAATAGGTAGCCAGTGCAGCTCGCGGAGGATAGGTGTAACGTGGGTGTACCTTGGTGCACCCACAATCGCTCGCGTGGCTGCATTCTGGACTAATTGCATTCTGGCCTCTTTGGATTACCGTACTGAAGGTAAAAGACCTTTATTAGCTGCCCGTTTGACTTAAATGCTAATCAATGCGAGAACAAGTGCTTTTATAACAATTATTATTTCACACTGATTATTTATTATTTAATTTTTTCCTGAGCTTTCAGTTGACATTTTCATCAAAGGCATTGATAAATGATATACTTTCAGTCTATGCCAAACCTCAGCTTGAAAGGCAGATTAAAAAAACCTTTGGGAAAAAGGTCACTTATAAAGCCCTTCATGGTATTGGACCTGGGTACTTGAGAGACCGCCTGCTGCCAATTACCTCCAACAGACCTATTAGATCCCACAGAGTAGGCCTCCTCTGAATCCCATCTACCGGCCAATGCCGACTGGCTACCACCGGGAGGAGGGCCTTCTCTGTGGCTGCTCCGGCCCTCTGGAACGAGCTCCCCATTGAGATTCGGACCCTCACCACCCTTCAGGCCTTCCGCAAAGCCCTTAAAACCTGGCTGTTCCGACAGGCCTGGGGTTGATGAGTTCCCGTCCCCGCTCGAACTGTGTGGTTGTTGATTGTTTTTAAATTCTTTTTGTAGTTGCTCGTTTGCTGTCTTTCCCCTTGTCTGTATTCCCTCCCTTTGATTTGTTAGCCGCCCTGAGTCCCTCCAGGAATAGGGCGGCATATAAATGCAATAAAATCAGATCAATCAAATCAAATCAAAACATTCCAAATGAGGTCACCATTCACAAAAAAACACCCGACCTAATCGCTCTCTAATTTGTCAGGAAGCATCTCAAAGAAGTGATATCTAAAAAACAATTTCCGCCTAGATTATATGAGATTAAGGGATCCTTGGTTTCTTGGATCCATACTGTGGGGATATTGAAGACTGATGAAAAGCAGCAGGTTGACCTGCTCTATGAAATCCATTTGATGCTGACAGGCTGTTCTAATACTAGCAATATGTCCAGCTGACAAATTCCACATAGATAATACTTGAGTGCCAATCTGGAGTTTGGAACTGCAGTTTGAGTTGCAAAATAATTTAACTTACACTAACTCTCTGTACTTATGTCAGTAAGAAGGCAAATCTGGGATTTAAGTCTATTATTCTAGTGTATCTCAACAGCATATCAATTCTTCAGCAGGGAGGCATCATAGGATTCCATACCTGCTTCTGTTGCTTAAAAACTTTGTTGTGGAGGTGGTCTTAACACTCTCAATTTTCCAAGACTTTGGATCTTGGGTGAACATGGAAAGTTCAGTACAGCATTTTGAACTCCAGGAGTTGTTAAAAAGAATTAATGCTATGTTTACTGTAGTGTTGATCATTTTCTTCTTTGAGGCCATTGATACACCTTGTAGCAAACACATTTTGAATGTGGCTTTAAAGCAAATTGAAAACAAGACTAGTTGGCATATTACCAATCCAATGGAGAGATCCAGAATGTCAACAAGTTAGCCTGCCAGGAGAGTGAACTATGTTAAACTCTTCCTGTTAAGAGCCAAGTATTCAGCTCAGATTGCTACAGTGCCCGAAGATCTTGTGATGGCCCCCAGTTGGGCTATTTAATCTTTTAGGACCATGAACAGATGCCAGGCTCATCATTTTGAGAAGGAAGAAAACTAAACAGCTGAGTGGGTAGTTTTCTAATACAATTCTGATTAGAACTTCAAAATATCATATTTGGGTAAAATCATATTTAACTTAGAAAGTTGCTAGACAAGGGACCTATTCAAAGCGAAACATCCTAATAGACAATTGCTTCTCCATCAGCTACTACCCGTGGGGAGGGCCTTCTCTGTGGCAGCTCCGGCCCTTTGGAACGAACTCCCCGCAGAGATTCGGACCCTCACCTCTCTCCAGGCCTTCCGAAAAGCCGTTAAAACCTGGCTGTGTCGGCAGGCCTGGAGTTGATGAGTTCCATTCCCGCTGGGAACAGGGCGGCATATAAATAAAACGAAACCTAAACCTAAACTACAGTCTCATGTTAGAGAACCCTGGTTGGTCCTCCCTTTCTCCTTCAACACTCGCATCTATTTTGCATTTGGCTAAAAGGCTAAATAGGGTAGTTGAAATCCAAAGTACATTTCTTTAACTAATAGTCCTGGCTGTGCTTTGTTAGTAGAGTAGGGTATTTTAATCTACCAGATAAGTATTGTGTATTCAATGTACTGAATTCGTATGTAAAAAAATTACACAGGAAAGCAGTCCTGGATGTGTGTTAGGATTGCCATAAATAGGATTTAATTTTGTTATTATCTTTAAGAACCTTGTAAGCACAATCTGCAATTACATTTTTCTCATTTGATAACAGTGTTGTATAAAGATCTTTTCCATCCCTGTTAATTTTTTTAAAGGAAGTCCACCCTTCCTACTTGCTGCAATATTAAGATTCTACCATGTCAGGAGTGTTTTTTCCCTTTCTACTGGTGGTGAGCATGGCACTCTGGTCTGCTGGCTGCACTTCACTCTGTTCCAGTGGTGGGATTCAAATAATTTAACAGCCGGTTCTCTGCCCTAATGACCATCTGGGTAGGTGGGGCTCGGTGGTCATGTGACTGGGTGGGCGTGGCCAACTCAAGGTCACTCAGGTCGATGGGCGCTTCGCCTTAGCTATTACAATGTAATAAGGGTTAACCAGAGAGGCAGTTTCTGTAAGCAGATCAATAAAGATTAGGCCAGAAACAACACCTGAATGTTTCCTTCCTGCCTTCCTTACAAGATTAGCCCTGTAAAGTGGAAAAAAACAAAAGGAGATTTCCTCCAACAATCGGTTCTCTGGGTTCACCGACAAAAGGGCGAACGACAAAAGTGTGCCCGACTAAACCGCAGTGACAAAACCACGAGTTCTAAAGCGTGCCGACAAATGAGCGCTGAAGCGCGGCGACAACAGCACGGCAACAGAAGTGCGCTGTAAACCTAAACCTACCCCTAACCCTAACCCTAACCTTAACCCTAACCCTAACCCTAAACCTAACCCTAAACCTAACCCTAACCCTAAACCTAACCCTAAACCTAACCCTTACCTTAACTTAAATCACGCTTATGTTGCTGCGCTGTTGTTGCCACGTTGATGATGTCACATTGATGATGTCGCGGTTTTAGCGCCACGGTTTTGTCGGCAGGCTTTTGTCGTGCGTGCATTTGTTGGATCACGGGTTCTCTGAACTGCTTAGAAAGTTACCAACCGGTTCTCCCGAATAGGTGCAAACTGGCTGGATCCCACCACTGCTCTGTTCACACAAACACTTTTTGCTCCAATGGGTTAGCATGTATTCTGGCAAGCATAGCCCCATTTCTGGTCCCCATACACTGTTCTTGAGGGCATTTCAGGTTAGGCTGCCTGCCATGAAAGTTCAGGGTTTTTTATTATTATCTAGCTTTTTTAACAGGTTCGGTATCGGAATGGTGCTTTTGCTTTGCACTGAGAAAATTGTCAAGAGTTCTGCCAAGTTTCCCATTCTAGCCTGAGCGACCGAAAGTAGGAGTCTATCAATCAGGGCACATCAACTACAATGTAGACACAATGTCTGGCCATCACTGTGACCAAAGTAGAGCCAAAAGTTGAACTTTGGCAAAGGATTTCTTAAGCCAGCTTCATTTTCAAATGGTTTCTCCCCAGAAGAAAACCTGCTGAAAACTGCAGGATGGGAAAGCTTCATTTTAGACTTAAGAGCTCTTCTTGACTACTGAGAGATCCTCTTCATGTGCCTGAACTGTGGCCCAAACATGATCTAGCGGCTTTTTTAAAATGCCATTTCATCAAGGGAAGAAGAAAGAGGTAAGGAGAGGTGAGTGGAAGGGAGAGAAAGAGAAGGAGAGGAGGGTGGAAGGGAGAGAAAGAGAAGGAGAGAGGGCAGGAAGGGGAAGAGAGAGGGTAGGAGTAGGAGAGAGGTAAGGGAAGAAGGAAGGGGAAGGAAAGGAGGAAGGAAGGAGAGAAGGAAGGGAGGGAGAAAAGAAAAGAAAGAGAAAATAAGGTGGTGTTACAACAGGCGCTAGGGATGGTAAACAAAGCAACCCAAACTGTATATTATAACCTTTTAAATGGAATAATAAAAATATAAGAATGGCAAAGAAAAAGAATAACCATGTGAATGTATATCTATAATTGTATGTAAGAGAATAAGTGACAGTAAGAATATAAAGCACAATATAGGTAAACAATATTTGGTTATAAATAGCTAAGTATAAATAAACATAGAATAGCACATAAAAATGGATAACGATTAAGGGGACCATGAATGCAAGATAGAAATGTATAGAAGGGAAAACACTAACTGCAAAGAAACCGATACGGAACTGCTGTATGATATACGATGGAACTTCTTGTTCCTATGTTGTTTTAAGCCATGCATTTGTTTTTGTTGATGTGTTGATGTGTTTAAAATAAAAATTAAAAAAATTAAATTAAACGCCATTTCCTTATGACATTGCCTTCGTTTCATTCCCAGCCCTCAGCTGAGGAAGCAATCCCGCGCTAGTCCAGGTTTGAAGTGTTTTTTCCCATTTCCACCAATGAAACGTTGGCCATCAGTAACATCCAGTGTACTTTATTGATGCTGTGGTCACATTTATAGAATCTGCTCAGCTCCTATTGGGCTGTTGAAGGTGTGTCCCTCCCCTCTATCACTTGATGGCCATTTGGCTTGAGCTGGAGAAAGAATGCATATCTGCCTTCCACTCAGGGGTTTGCCTTGGTTATGCCTGACTAGCACATTCCAAGGTGTTTATTAGGTCTTACGTAGCCTTCTTATAAACATGTTCTTTTTGAAAACTGGATTAGGACTGCATAAAAGTGGTTATTTTATTATATTTTATCCCTCCTTTGTTACTTTATAAGGTTGATAAGAGAAAGAAAGAAAGAAAGAAAGAAAGAAAGAAGAAAGAAAGAAAGAAAGAAAGAAAGAGGAAGGAAGGAAGGAAGGAAGGAAGGATTCTGCTAGCTGTGTGATGTTAGTCCTGCTTTACTTGTTTGCATGTCAAGCGGTCCGCTGCTTGTATGTAATTGTACATTTTATTGCTTGTATTATTTTGGTGGGGTGGCTCAGTGTCATTTTGCCTACTCCATTCTGGCTTCATACCCATATGGGTTACTTCCAGCACTGCTTAACACCCGGACAGAATTAGATTCACTGATAGCATTACCACACTCTTACAATATTAGTTAAAGATAGTACTTCATTGTCAATCCCTCCTTCTTGCTTTACCCTGTTCCTCTGCTCTGACCATTTCGGCCATTTGAGGGCACGGATTAAGCACCTTTTCAGTAGAGCCAACATGTAACAGTAAGTATAGTACTATTTGATAAGCGTGCTGGACCTACGTTCAGAAATTGCCTGACTGATGGATCGAGCAACTTTAAAGATCATTCCAAACACTTGCCTGTCAAACCCTACCTGTTGTGGCCCAGCAGGAGCCGTTGGAGCTGCCACCAGACTCTGACAGCGAGGGGCCCTATGAGTCAGCTCTGGAGGATGTGGAGGACCCTGGACAGGGTTCCGACTCCGAGCAGGGCGCAGAGAGGCTGGTTGGCCACCAAGTGGCGCCGGAGCCTTGGACCAGTGGGGAGGAGAGAAGGGAGAGTGATCCAGAAGCCAGCAGTGAGTTGTTCCTGGATGCACGGCACTGAAGAGCTACTAGGCGTCAGGAACAGTTGCACAATTACAGGAGGTAATTGCACTCAGCTGGTGGTCATTAGGCTCCTCTCCAGACTATAAAAAAGACTGCTTGTGCACACGGCCCTCTTGCAGAAGTCAACTCATTGACTAAAAAGAACTGTTGTAACTAACTTGGCAGGCTGGATTGCTGCCAAGGTTTGTCTTGAGTTGCTGCCAAGATCCTTATTTGTTTGTTTGCTTGGCTTTCAGCCACTGAGATTTTAGGTCTTGCTATTAAAGTAAGTTCTAGTTAAGCTTGTCTCGGCTTTCATTACTGGACGGAGGAGGGGGTCAGAACACCTACCCTATCTCAAAAGAAAGAGTGGTTGGTTATTCTTCTTCTACCAGCAAGAATAGAAAGCCAGGAAATCCACTAGTTGTTTTCCCTAACCTGGGGGAAAGTATTGATATTAGGGCACAGATGTGGCCTTCACAGCAGCTTTAAAGCTGAGAAAGCAATAAATCTTCCCCAAGTAAAACCCCAAAGATGTTCTGGGGTTACAGCACCCAGCATGTCCCCTTGGTATTCTGGTATTCTGGACTTTCCAGCCTACCAAATATGAAAAATGCTGCATTTTAAAATTATTAAATACTTTAGCAGATTGTTCACATCTGATTTCAGATGCAACCACTCCCATGAACAGCAGTCATATTTGGCATTGCTTTTCCACATGCATTATTCCTATATACAGTTCCAGATTGTTCTTCAAACTTGAGTGGCTTCCCACTGTTTAGCTCAGCTCACTCCACCCTGTTTATCTGGATCTCTTCCCTGGAGATAACCACAGAGAAGGTTAAATGTTACAAGACAGCAGGGTTGTCTGTGAGTTGTAGCAATGAGAGAAGAATGAGCCATATATCACTCCCTGAATACTCTAACAGCAGCACAGTGATAGCAATAGCAGTAGACTTATATACCGCTTCATAGGCCTTTCAGGCCTCTCTAAGCGGTTTACAGAGAGTCAGCATATTGCCCCCAACAATCTGGGTCCTCATTTTACCCACCTCGGAAGGATGGAAGGCTGAGTCAACCCTGAGCCGGTGAGATTTGAACCGCTGACCTGCTGATCTAGCAGTAGCCTGCAGTGCTGCATTTAACCACTGCGCCACCTTGGCTCTGTGATGGACGGAAGATGCATATATTACATATATTATGCCATAATTGCACATATTATAACATTGCACCATTTATACCTATCCAGGACATTAACATGCTTCAGCAACATCTGTTTTTGTCATGTTTCCATTCCCAACCCATGAGTGAGAACAGCCCTAGTCATTTCTAATTATACTGGCCTTAAAGCAGCACTTCCTTTTTCTACTGGCCCTGTCTAAGGATACCCTTAAAGAGTATAAATTCTGATACTCTTTATCACCCATTACTTTGGAGAGAAGTTAGCTCACTGATGGTGACTGGATCAGAGACAATTGAGGCAAGCAGGGACATGCAGTCAGGGGAGGCAGGGGAGGCAGAGTCTCACTACTGTCATCATGAAAAGAAAAAAAAATGTAAAAGGAAAAAGGCAAGAGCTGAGGTCAGGCTGAGCTAGTTGCTGCCAGAGTCACCATGGATGACTCTGCTTAGTGCTTAACTATTTAAAAAAGCCTCTAAAAAGTGCCCTCTATAGGAGGCGGTAGGGGGAGGGAGAGAGAGAGGAAGGAGTGGAAGGGAGAAGAAAAAGAAAGAAGGAAACTTATTTTAGCAAAGGAGAAAAACAAATGCTGTCACTTTAAATTGGAACTGAGCATGCCTGGCTGTGGAATTCTGGGAGTTGAAGTCCACAAGTCTAAAAAAATTGCTGCCTCACCAGCCATAAACCTCACCGCACGTCACTGGAGGCAAGATAGGATAGGAATTGTCTGAGGACAACAAATTTCCGCCACCTCAAGCCTGGGTGGAAAACATTTAAACTTGGAAGCGGGTAAGGCCCTTCAAATCCTTAATGAGGATATTGTAAAAATCTAATCAATTTCTCATTGAATAAGCTATTTTTTGGATCATGGCTCACTTCTTTGGAAGGCATGGAGTGCCTCTGATAAAGAAGACTGTGGTCCATTTTAAAAGTGAATACACTGGATAATCTTTGAAGTGACGCACAACCGTTTGTTTTTCTCTTCTGATTCTACTATAGGCTTCTTCAATTTGGAATGGAAATTGTTATTCTTTCTGTTCCTTTTCCACATATTTGTCCTCAAAGCAGTTCCTATTTTTAATATTTTTATTGGCTACAACTGTTTCTGAGATAATCCGTTCCTCAGTTCATGCTTACTGAACTGAGGAACTGAGGTGCAGAGGACATTTATATTGATTTTAAAACTATTTATGCTGCAGCCAGCCTATATCACATTGATTGATTGATTGATTGATAGATGGAGATGGAGGTGGAGATAGATACATAAAATAAATGATTGTGCGAAGAGAATGTTGTATCTAAAGCTGGAGTAAGGGGCAAAGTGCAGAGTGTATAATATCTATAATATTTGATAAACAAAAAAGTGGCAAGAAATAACAAAATACCTAACTATAAAATGCTGGAACAAATGCAGTTTGAAACATGGTTATAAATTAGTGCTAGAAGATCTGGGGTGCACAAATCCACCTTCCATCACTACTGTAAATGGAATCGGAATGTTAACAGAAAACTCTTAGCACTTTGCTCGGGGGGGGGGGGATTTGCAGGGGAGTCACTGCAGCAGGATAAAAATCAAAATGGCATCCAGAAATATGTAATTAAAACCCTGCCAAAAACACACACAGAAAAAGGGATGGAACACCCACCTTAAAAAAAATAAATCTGTCTCTGGATGCCTGATTTTGCTGCAACCAGTTTTTTTGCAATAATAGTATTCTAACTGCTCTTGCATTACAGTGTTTTACTTCTGAAATACGCTATCATTTTCTTACAACAAAACAATGTAAGGTAAATGTGCTTCAGAGGTGGGTTCCTACCAGTTCGCACCTATTCGGTAGAACCGGTTCGTCAAATCTACCGAACCGGTTAGAAGAGGTTCCACCAGTGGACCCGGAAAGCAGGCCACACCTACAGAAGAGGTTCCAAAAATTTTTGGAAACCCACCACTGACACACACAGACAGACAGACAAACAGACAGACAGACAGACAGACAGACTCACACAGAGAGAGAAAGAGAAAGAAAGGAAGAAAGAAAAAAAGAAAAAACAAAAAGTGAGAGGGAGATGAAAGAAAAAAAAGGAAAAAGGGACAGAGAGACAAAAGGAAGGAAAGAGAGAGAGAGAGAGAGAGAGAGAGAGAGAGAGAGAGAGAGAGAGAGAACGCATGGCTGGCAAGCCACTCCCATCAGGTCACATGGCTGGCAAGCCACTCCCACAAAGGAGGCCACACCCACAGAGTAGGTTCAAAAAAAATTTGAAACCCACCACTGATGTGCTTATTACTACGTTTACAATTGCAGGTAAATGTGCTTATTACTAGATCAGAAGACATACACTCTGCTTTGGTTGTGCACTGGTAGTGTTCTAATTTCATTAAGGTTTTTTTTTTAAACGAAATGTTTTGCAATTTTTTAAAAAAATGTTGCTAATACCATAGTGAAGTAGTCATATTAACAAATTGTCATATTTTGGAGCTAATAAATAGGAATGTCTATGGAGGTTCTTAGTCATCCAGGTCATGGTTGTCCCAAAGGTGCTTTTTCAAAAGGCAACTGGACTTTGTTTTTCCTTGAAGACATTTCAAGAAGAAAAATTCTTCAAGGAAAAACAAAGCAAGGTTGCCTTTTGAAAAAGCACCTTTGGGACAATAAATAGGAATGTATGAGAATGAGAATAAGGCAGAGGCTAAGTTGACCTAGAGGAAGATAGCTTTAAATCACAGATAAAAATCACAGTTGTAACACTGTATGCAGCTGTGAAGCTGTATATCACTGCAACTGAGACCCAGCTGGAGTACATTTCAGCCAAATTCTCATCTTTTTTTAGTTGTGATCATTCATTAAAAAAAATAATCTTCTGTAAATGTGTAGGTATGCAAAGGAGGGACAAAACAATTTTTGATGTATCTTGGTTACCGTATTAAGATGAAACCGTTGCTGTTGATGAAACCAGCTGTCGCTTTAAGTACCAAGCCAACTATGGGTAGAAAACTGACAACACAGTAGAAGCCCAATTATTTGCACAACACTACAAAAACTATAAAACTTATAAGGCCAAGCAAGCAGCAAAAGAAAGAAAAAAAAGGACACTGTGGAATGTCAAGTTTGATTCATCTGTGCGAAAAGTTGCCTTGATTAAATGGAAACTTTTCGATAGTTTTAGAAAGATGTTGCATGAAAGGATGGCCCCATATAACTCTTGCATGCTGTTTGTTTGTTTGTTTATTATATTTATATGCCGCCCTTTTCCCCCGAAGGGGACTCAGGGCGGCTCACAACTCAAACCAGGGAAGGGGGATACAGACGAAAAAAATTAAAAAACGACACATAACAATGCATAATTTAAAACACACAACAGTCATACCATTCGAGACGGGGGCAACAGCTCTTTAGCCCCAGGCCTGTCGGAACAGCCAGGTTTTAAGGGCTTTGTGGAATGCCTGGGTTCCCATGAGGGGCTGCTTGTAATTCATGTAGAAAACATGCATATAGGTGGTCCTTGACTTACAGCTATTCTTGAGTGATCATTTGCAGTTACAACGGCACTGGAAAAAAGTGACTAATGACTTAATGACCTTTTATGGACTTAAGGACTTCAGTGATTTGCTTAACAACTGTGGCAGAACTCACTTAACAACTGTCTTGCTCAGCAATTTAAATGTTGAGGTTAATTGTGATGGTAAATCAAGGACTACCTGTGTGTGCAAATTGCGGGAGTTTTAATCTAGTTGTGCATAAGGGGATCGCCTCAGCATTCAAGGAATTAAACGAATTGCAAATCAATTTATTCCAACTGTGTAGCTGAGCACAAATGGAACTCACTCTATTGGCCTGGAATGGCCAGGCTTGAGCTCACATGCAGAGCCTTTTCTGTTTGAGAGAGCCAAGAAATGAATAAGAGACAGGATAAACCCATCTCTCTATTTTTCTCCACTTTTGTGCTCCAGGCCACAGACCAGTGACGTGCAGTCAGGGGAGGCAGAGGAGGCACAGCCTCACCACTGTCAATCATGAAAAGGAAAAAAATATAAATGGGAAAAGGCGAGTGCTGAGGTTAGGCTAGCTAGCTGCTGCCACACCGCGAATGACTGCCTGTTTAAAAAAGCCTCTAAAAAGCGCCCTCTACTATGAGGCAGGAGAACTGCATGCCTCATCTAGTCTGGCTTTTTAGGCGCTCGAGCAGAGTTAAGTGAGGGTTAAAAGCCTAAAAAATCCTGAGGTAGTTGAGGCATGCAGTTCTCCTGCCTCACAGTAGAGGGCGCATTTTTAGAGGCTTCAATTCTGTCATTCTGTTTAAAGCTGCAGCGTCGCGCTCACTCTTCCTCCTCTCTTTCTCCGTTTCTGATGCCCCCCACCCCCACCCCACGCTCCCTCTTTTCCTTCAAATTTCCTTTTTTTCTTTAATAAATGCAACGCTCAGGCATTCTCTCCTCTCCCGCGACACCCCACTGACTAAAGCACTTTCTTTCGCCCGCCTGAGCTCGCGGCAGAGTTCAGGTGGGCTGCCGCAAGCTCAGGCGGGCGAAAGAAAGCGCCTTAGTCAGTGGGGTGTCGGGGGAGAGGACTGCCTCACCAGCCATAAACCTCACTGCACGTCATTGCCACAGACACACTGTTTTGGAAATTAGTGGAAGGAATGCTATCTCATTTCTGCCTAAGCTTTTTCTCTTCTCCAGGTGGTTTTTAAGCAACAGGACTTTTCTTGCAAAATGTGGTTTGCTCGGTGCCTCCCTTAACCCACCTTGCTTATGTAGGGGATGCTGTCCCACCACCTGTTTATCTGATCATCTTCTTTTTCTTGGCATAATCACCTTGTTTTACGATAACCTCAAGCCCAATCCCCTAGCTTAATCTGAGACATAAGAAGCTCATATATACATATAGGTTGGTTTATAATGTACCATAATTTACAGTCTCACCCGCATCCCACCCCTTCGTTTATAACAGTCTATACAAACCTATTCTCCTTATAAATAATGTACATTCTAAGCCTTTCCTGTGACTGGGGAGATTGTATATGATCCTGTAGATAAGCATTTAAGTCAAAACAAACGATTGCTACAGGATATCCCAGCAGGATGTTGAAGTACAGAATACAATGCCATACCAAATATATTTGGATTACAGAGAATTTGCTGTCTCCCCAAGATAAAGCAAGGGGGCACAATCCAGGAAGTTCCCTGTTGCAAACTCCACCAGAACGAGGGAGGGGAAAGGGGAATCTTATATCAAATAGATTATTGGTCTTTATCTGGAGAAAATCTTTCAAACATTTATTTTAATTTAGAGCTAAATTTAGTTCACCATTATTAAATTAAAAAGAAATGTGTTAGTTTTCCCAAGGTAAGCACAAAGACTGTCTACAAGCACTTGCCTTAAAATGAGAGAGCTTAAGGTTACCCTGGAAAATTATTTTTGCTTTGCAGCCTTCAGAAAAGGGAAAAAAACAGGGAAGAGTACAGTACAGAGAAGAATTTTCTCCAGATTTCATAATGGCAGCAGGGAAATGTTACTAAGTTGGGCATGAGAATGGAAAATTTCTCTCGCTCATCCCCTTTCATTAGTAGAATGACATACACGCAATACATAAACACATTTACGATTTCTATCTTCCCCATATCAAGTCAGAATTAAGAAGTAACTAAGGAGTCATTAGGAGTCATCATCTCACAACAGCCTCATTGCATTATTCAGCTTTCAGAAAACTCAAGTAAGTTGCCAGCAGAGATTTTATCACTGCCATTCTACGAAATCTCTTCGTGCTTCCATATATGAGATCAGTCAGGAAATAACTGTCCCAAGAATTGTGCTCATTCAAGGACACCAAGAAGTATACGAATATGAGTAAAAATATGCTAAATGGGGAGACAGAAATATCAGCCCCAGATATGCTTGATTCTTTTCAGCTGTTTCCATGATGTAGAAAGCAGTGATAATTTCAAGGTAATGCCAAACAGAAACAAATCCGTCAGTGAGTTGGGGAACACATGTTGATTGTAGTGTCTCTCCTGAAATTAGATTCTGACTCATCAGGATTTATAGGCAGTTTGTATCTTAAGATTACCCCATTATTAATAGAACTCTTATCTGCAAAATGAATCATGTATGGTGCAACATTCCTAGATTTTGCACATTGACCACTCATATATCAACACAGAGATACACCCACATGTGCATCCTTGGTCTCGTTGCAACAATGACTATGCTTCTCTGCAGTTTTCTGCCAAGCCTCTGGGATAGTGAAAGGGCTAAATATATTAATGGAATCACATGTATAACTTAGCTTTCATTTACTCATGGATGTGTTGCAAAAAGTGTGTAATCTTGAAGAAGCACCACCTTTGAAATCATGATACTGTTTTTGTTGGATTTGCAGGGGTTGAAGATTCATAATCTGCCCTTATCTGCCTAGCTGTTCCTTAGAACTGTCAAATTGGCTTGGAAGAACCTAACAGCTTTTGGTGGACAAGATGGTGATGGGCTCATCAGCACTCTTTGAAAGGTGTTGCTTAATTATTCAGATCCAGCTCCTCCTATATGACGTAGAAACAAGAGGCCTGCTTCCCAGGGCCTCTCCAGCATTTGCTCCTGGAGTGGCACTTTGTTCAGAGATGCTGGGTGCTTCTATAGCCAGTTTTCTGTATCTCTTACTGTATGTCATCTGAGGATCACTTGGATTTTTATAGCCAAATATAGTAACTTCAAAACATATGGGACTCTCACTCTTACCCTGTCCTGAACCTTAACCCTAAAAGAGCAAATAATTAAATATATGTGGAGTAATTACATGAGCCAGAATGAAATTTAATAGCATCTAAAGATCTGCCCCTTGTCTTATCCCAGCCTCATTTGTAACTTGGAGTTTTCCTCTCAACACGTGATTCAAAACTCCCTTTGAAAAATAATGCCCTAAAAAGAGGTTGTGTAAGCTCTTAGTTATCCTAACTTACTGTGCTATCTGAAACAAGTTGCTTTAGCTGGATACTGGTTTGAGTTACTTAGGGGAGGCTTAAACTTTCCTCTCCCCAGCTGTAATCCCTTTATTTAAAAAACACCTCTGCTTTACAAAGATAAAGGTGTACTTTTTGGCACCAATGTGAGCCAATTGAACAATAAAAGTAACGTTTACTTCAGCCCTTACTGATCCTATTTCTTCTTTCAATTTGCCCCCACCCCCGCCACCTTTCTTCCAGAAGGTTCTCAAAATAGCTAACAATAAAAAAAAATGAAAACATTAGCAATATCTGATATAAACAGTTAACAATGCTATAATTAATTCTAACTAAGAAGACTTGGCAAATGAAATGGGGAAGCATCCCATTCCAATAGATTTAGGCACTGAAAGGTTAAGGGAAAATGAGCTGATATGATGCCAGCCCAATAAGGGAGACCAGACTAAGAAACCAATGCTGTATAGGCAGTGGTGGGTTTCAAAATTTTTTCGAACCTACTCTGTGGGTGTGGCCTCCTTTGTGGGAGTGGCTTGCCGGCCATGTGACCTGGTGGGAGTGGCTTGCCGGCCATGTGTTTTCTTTCTCTTTCTCTCTCTCTCTTTCCTTCCTTTTGTCTCTCTGTCCCTTTTTCCTTTTTCCTTTCATCTCTCTCTCACTTTTTCTTTCTTTTTTTCTTTCTTTCTTTCTTAGGTTTAGGTTTTAGGTTTTATTTGCATTTGTAGGCCGCCCTTTTCCCTGAGGGGACTCAGGGCGGCTCACAGAAAACCAGGGAAAGGGGAAATACAACATTGAGACAACAACACATAATAAAATAATGAGCAACATGCATACAACATTCGGGCGGGGTAGAAATCCTTATCCCCAGGCCTGACGGGCGAGCCAGTTCTTCAAGGCAGTGCGGCAGTTTCTTCCTTTCTTCCTTTCTTTCTCTTTCTCTCTCTGTATGAGTCTGACTGTCTGTCTGTCTGTCTGTCTCTGTGTGTCAGTGGTGGGTTTCAAAAATTTTTGGAACCTCTTCTGTAGGTGGCCTCCTTTGTGGGAGTGGCTTGCCACCCATGTGACCGGATGGGAGTGGCTTGCCGCCCATGTGACCGGATATGAAGATGCCGACGACACTTGTCAGAACCACCTTAAATTACCTCACACACAGCACTGGCATGCATAAGAATATGATGTAAACTTGTTTTTTAAAAGGCATCTTTGGTTTGCGTTAAAACAACTTCAACACACGCAATGTTCTGATTGCACCACAAACGCAGTAGTCATCCTTACCTTTCACAGAGGCACTGAGTTTTATAAATATGAGTATGATAGTGTAGAATAATCATATCCAAGGACGAGTGGTGGGTTTCAAAAAAATTTGGAACCTCTTTTGTAGGTGTGGCCTGCTTTCCGGGTCCACTGGTGGAACCTCTTCTAACCGGTTCGGTAGATTTGACGAACCGGTTCTACTGAATAGGTGCGAACTGGTAGGAACCCACCTCTGTGTATAGGCCAGAACGACTTGTATTGTAACACAGGAGTGTCAAACTCATGGCCCGCGGGCCGGATGCATCATGTGCTGGCCACTCTCACCTCCATTTTAGCGAAGGCAAAAAAAGTCACAATATATCATGTGACCATGGGATGCCACGAGTTGGACACTCCTGTTTTAACAGCTACAGTAACAGAATCTTGCAAGTCTGAATATGCCCCCCCCCCCGCATGCACACATTTTCTATGTCTCTGAATTCAGAAGGGATTTGTCTGAAACATTTTTTTCACATTATTTGCTTGAGTAGTTGCTCTTTCTCTTCCTACTGTCCTTCAAGGCTGTGTCATCTAAATCTGTCAATTGAGATTGTGGGTAGAAACAAAATCCAGGAAAATCAAATGGTAAAGAGCCAATCAGCAACTTCTTTATATGTTCTAATACAGTGGTTCCCAAACTTGGCAACGTTAAGACTTGTGGACTTCAAGTCCCAGAATTCTCCAGCCAGCTCTGCTGGCTGGAGAATTCTGGGAGTTGAAGTCCACAAGTCTTAACGTTGCCAAGTTTGGGAACCACTGTTCTAATAGAACATTATGATAAGTAATATTAAAAACACAGAGTTCTTCATGTATCAGTAGGGTCAAAGTTCCTTACAGCTCATCCATTAGGATTACAGTGGTCATTTTCATACCAAATTTGGATCTAAAGATCAGGGCCTCTGGGACTATAGTACCATCAAATGTTAAATGTGGAATGTTGGATTTGGGCCAATATTTATTACACTATTTCAGATTCAAATATGACTTTTTAAGCAAAGCTCTCGCCACTGACTCATTTAGGAATTCAGAAAACTTTTCCTGACAAAGACAGTATAAAGTAATTTCAGAAATCACTGGAAGGATAAAGTCCTTAGACCCCCTAATCTACAAGATCAAGATACCTTCTCACTCAACAGAAAAACTCAAACAGGGGAGATGGACATGAGGCCTATGTTAATTCACATGATTTTTAATCCATGAAGAATTATGAAAACTATTCACAATATTAGCAGAACATCAACGGGGATAATTAAAGACACAGTCAGGTATCCAATAGCTTCGAAAAACTCCATTCAATGAATTTCTGTGGCCACAAAGGAAAGAAACAGAACTTGTTTTCTTTCCTGACTGCCAGATGTTTAACATCTGATTCTCTATAATGGTTCCTAAAGATGTCAATTCTCATGTACTTTTAGTTTTTGATCAGATTTCCTTTAGTGCTTTTCTTATACCTTCTGGTACGGCCATCCCACTGCATGGTCTGATCCATTTCACATGGGAAACTTTTCTTCCCCATCTTTTATTATGGGAACAATCTTTTGTTGTGTATCTCTGAAATTGTCTTTCTTCACATTGTTGCATGGAGCTCCAGGATCAGAGCTGAAAAAGATTGCTGTCTAAATTCCTAAAGGGTGGACTTGCAAAAAGGTTAAGGCATTTTGGATGAAAAATATGGTGGATTATGCAAAATGTTCTTTAAAAAAGGATAAAGTTTACTCCTCAGTTATTTTTGTTAGGTATAATTACTGATTGTACAGCTGTAGAGATTAATTTGATTTTGCACTTAATAACTGCAGCTAGATTGTTGGTGGCGCAATACTGGAAGAAGGAAGACTTGCCTACAATTCAAGAATGGACATTGAAAGTCACAAATTTAGCCGAGATGGCTAAAATATCTGCATATCTTAAGCATCACTCAAACGAGAGATATAAACGAGACTGGAAAAAATGGATTGATTATATACAAAATAAATATGGGACTAAGAAATTCCAGATAGCTTATGATTAAGATCAGGAATGATATAAATTGTTTAAAGTTAGCTTAGCAAGGAGGAGCTAAGTTCAATGTAAAGATGTTATCAATTTTCTATTCTTTTTTCCAATATATTTTAGACTGTTTTTGTTAAAGATTCATACCGTGTATGGGTTCTGGGAAGTCGGGGGAGGGAAGGCTGGGGGGGTTGGGTGGGAGGGTGGGAGGGTGGGAGCGAGGGGTATATATTAGGTTTGACGAGAGGTGTTAGATTTTAATGTAATTTGATTCCACATGTATACTGTCTTCTCTTATTTTTTCTTGAAAACTAGGATATGTTAAGTATATTGATATGGAAGCGGAAATACACCAATGAGAGGAAGAGTGGGAAACAGAAGGGAGAAGAAAGATGGGAAGAGAGGGATAGGAGAGAGGGTAAGGGAGGAAGATGAGGAGGATAAGGAGGAGTGGAATGTAGAGAGAGGAGAAGGAGAAAGGAAGGGGAAGTAGAGTAGGAAAGGAAGATGGAGGGAAGATAGGAGGTAAGAGAGAGGTAGAAGAAAGAGGTGTATGGAGAGCAGAAGAGCTAATAAAGGGTTTTTATCTTTTGGGGCGTTGATGACAAGAGGAACTGATGTAATCACTATTTAATACTATAGGATACTGACTATGTATAGTATACATGTGATTATATGTTATTAAAATGGAAAATAAAAAAACATTCATGGAAAAAAAATTCCTGGAGATTCTGCCAATTAAGGCAGAGCAGCCATTGCAAATACTGTTCCCACTTCATGTACTGAACTATACTTCCCATTCTGCTTGTATCTGGAGATGATGGGAATTATAATCTAGCAAAGCTGCAGTAAACTCACATTCAGAAGGCTGTAGTCGATCTCAGCCTAATTCAGTACTAAGGCCACTTCCTAAATTTCTATGTCACCTTAAGGCAGAACTGTGCTGGTATTTATACAGCCAGTTTTGCAGTATTGTACTTAGGAATCTTGTTTGGAGCCTGGATGGGGCTGCCCCTGAAGAGTGTTCGGAGACTACAATTGGTCCAGAATGCAGCCGTGCGAGCGATACTGGGTGTACCTAGGTACACCCACATCACACCTATCCTCCGCGAGCTGCACTGGCTCCCCATTGGTCTCCGAACACGCTTCAAGGTGCTGGTTATTACCTTTAAAGCCCTACATGGCCTAGGATCTGGATATCTCCGTGACCGCCTCCTGCAACATACCTCCCAGTGCCCAATAAGATCGCACAGGGCGGGCCTCCTCCGAATACCATCGACTGCGCAGTGCTGTCTGGTGGGTCCGCGGGGGAGAGCCTTCTCTGTAGCTGCCCCGGCCCTTTGGAATGATCTACCCCCTGAGATCCGGACCCTCCCCACTCTCTTGGCCTTCCGTAAGTCTGTTAAGACCTGGCTGTTCCGGCAGGCCTGGGGCTGTTGATCTAGAATGATCTTCAGCCCCATTAAGATCGAGTGTATGTTGTGCCCTCCTTTAACTCATCTTTGTTTTGTATTTTAACTTTTTTAAATGCTTTTAAACTGTTTTTATGTAAGCCGCCCGGAGTCCTTCAGGATTGGGTGGCATACAAATCTATTAAAATTGCAAATTGCAAATTGGATGTAATTTCACACATCTCAGAAGTAAACTACTGTTTGCTCAACATCTCAAATGCTAAGTTAATAATTCTGGATTTATAAAAAAATTTGTGAGCATTAAAATTCAATAGAAATGAAACTGTCCTGTCAGTTTTGGCTGAATGAGGATTTCACACTATTTTAGGAAACAGTTCTGAACCCTTAAAAAGCATAGCTGCCTTTCAAATGAAGACATTCCCACGACCCGATTTCTATTTAAGGGTTTTATTTCTATTTCAAGATCATAAATATGAGAGGTTAATATTACGAAGGGCTGTACGACGTTTTTCCATCTAGATGTGGCATCTTACGTCCAAATCACAATTTAAAAAAAATGCCACTCCAAAACTGGAAGGCCCTATTTGGTTTGTTTGAAAGTTCAGCGATGTTTTATAATGGGGGGGTGGGGGGAGGCAGTGTACATTCCACCAAGATTCTCACATCAAAAAAAAGAAAAAGAACTAGGTTAAAAATAAGAAAATTGAGAGAGGGTATAAAAGGGATGTTTCCTATCCCCATAGGTTAAACCAAACTGAACAACAACAAGGACTGCAGTTGACAATGAAACTGTCTCAGGAAACTTGACTCTCCGGTGACAAATAAGACTCTCAACCAAGACAGGATGCAGCCACTGAGCCAAAGGGATATGGGAGGCAAACAAGCTGGGCTCTATTGTCTTAGCATATGCTTTACGGACATTTATAGAATTTGAGCTCACAACGAAATCACTCCGTTGGTTGTTCCTTCATGCAGCAAAGATGGGGATTCCTCCGCAGGTATTTCGGTTGCTGCTGCTTCTTCTTTTGGGACTGACAGTTGAGCCCAGTGAAGAGGTAGAGGCTTTGTGTTCTGGGACCACTTGCTACACACTGAATTTTGGACGGTTGAGTTGGATGGAAGCTCAGCAAAAGTGCAAGGACAACGGAGGTAACCTGATGACTCTGAAAAGCCACGAGGAGGCTCTGTTTGTCCCACAGCTGCTCGCCAAGAGGCCCGAAGGGGAAGAAGCTGGCACAGTTTCAGAGGTAAGATTGTGGATTGGGCTTCACCGAAAGAAAGGCAAATGCTACGAGAAACATCGTCCATTGAAGGGCTTCCGCTGGGTGACAGGTGGTGAGGACACCCACTACTCCAAATGGGGACAGGAACCCCGGGAAACATGCTTGTCAAATATGTGTGTGACCCTTCAGGGGTCTCCCTTCTCATCTCAGGAACTGTTTTGGGTAGACAGCCTCTGTGGCAGTGCAACTGCTGGATTGTCAGGCTTCTTGTGCAAGTTCAGTTTCCAGGGAATGTGCCGTCCACTTGTACTGGCGGGGCCAGGCGTGGTCAGCTACAGTACTCCTTTTGGTGTAGCCACTGATTTCCTTGTCACTGTACCCTTTGGCTCCACAGCTGAAGTAGCATGTGAGCCCCTAGGAGAGGAGATACCTAACAGCTTCCTTGTGTGCAAGCCACAGCCGAACAGCAATGTCTCCGAATGGAGCAGCCCAGGCCCATTTTGTGCTTCGCTCACTTACGGTTGCAGCTACAACAATGGGGGTTGTGAACATGAGTGTCTCGGTCAAGGCAAGGGTTTGTTTCAATGTGCATGCCGCTCAGGATACCAACTTGGAAGGGATCATCTTTCCTGTGTCCCCGTGGACTACTGCAGCTCCAATCCATGTCAAGGACAGTGTAAACCATACCCCGGGGGCTTCCAATGCCTCTGTGCTTCCGGTTATATTTTGGCTGATGATGAGCGGAGCTGCATAGATGTGAATGAGTGTGATGCGCCTCAAAGTCCTTGTGAACAAATCTGTGTGAATACCAAGGGGTCCTTCACATGTCATTGCAACCGAGGCTATATGCCTGCTGAGTCTGACCACCAGGCATGCCAGGACATTGATGAGTGTGCGAGGAACACACCATGTGACCAGATTTGTGTAAATACTCATGGCTCCTTCCACTGCTCTTGCCAGCCAGGATACCAGCTGGAAGGTATTAATAGCTCTTCTTGCCTTGATATGGACGAGTGTCAGGAAGACCTTTGCGAACATATGTGCATCAATCAAGTTGGCAGCTACCGGTGCTCTTGTAGAGACGGATGGATTTTGGCACCCAATGGGATCTCTTGTCTCACAGATCCAACAAGCAGCACCTCTTCACTATCCACTCAGGGAGGAGAATGGATTCCAACAGATATTCATCCTGCTTCGGAGTTGCCAGCCCTGCTGACTGATCCTTCACTTCAAGCTGAGCTAGTAGGAGTCTCTGCCACCCAGGATTCCACCCTTCAGCCACCTGTGGTCAGCAGTGCACTGGAGGACAAACCCCACATCAGAGATGAGAGGATAGATAAGAAAAGTCATGGCTCCAAGCAATTTTTATATCTTATCTTGGGCGGTGTGGGTGTTTTATTCCTGGTGTCTTTTGCCCTAGCTTGGGTCATCTACAAGAAAATAAAAGCCAAGGAAGTCAAGAAAAATTCTAAGACTGTCACGGATAATTACTCTTGGGTACCAGATCAAGGAGAGAGCAGGGCAGCAGGAAGCAAGGAGGGCTTGTAGTCAGTTATATGAGTTTGGTGTGGAAGGAAGGAAGGGGAAGTTATACATTGAAATGTTTAAAAAGTGTACACTGATAACTTTTTCATGTAATATTTTGCCAGAGGGCTGCTACAATTGCACCTTCAAAACAGTGGTGGGTTTCCATTTTTTTTTACTATCGGTTCGCTTGTGTGCATGCGCAGAAGCATCCGGGTGGGTGGGCGGAGCCTCCCGCCACCACCACTACTGGTTCATCCGATCAGGGCCAAACCAGGAGCGACCCACCTCTACATCAAAGCCACAAGGGTGAAACTAGAAAAAGAAAACTTTTTAAGAGTAACTCTATCGAGATTTGTATCTCTGACAACAGTGACATGTTTGACTTTGCAATCCACTTTACATACATGCTGGATGGTCAGTTGTTTGTTAGCCTTCTCTTCTTGCCTAGGAAGCAAGTGGTAATTTTTTCTAAGCAGCAACATCTATATTTATGTCCATCCAGTTTTTATCTTACTACTCCAATGCCAACTTTGTAGAAATCCTTAAAAAAAATATATGACCAGAAGGAAAGAAGCATATTTCTTAAACTAATCCCAATAAAACCACTGTGATAACAGCACAGTCAAATCATCTTTCAAATTACTTTTGTTAGTTGTGAAGTCTTATATCCATTTTTGCCCTTGGGTTTAAACTAATTGTGGTCCCTAGAAATCAGTTCGCTTGGAATCAGAGGAACTGAATTCACAGAACTGAAATTTAACTTCTCTTGAATTGGCTGTACTTGGTTCAGTAAAAAGGTACTGCGTGCCTGCTTAAGGCTTCAGATTCTGCTGTTTTGCTGCTCACCCAAAGCTAAATGTTATCGCATTGTTTGTGGATGACTCAGTCTCACTGAAACAGAAACAGCTGCAGCGACCAACCGGAGCATCATTAATGCTTTCCGTATCATGGGGAGAAAAATATAAAGGCCTCTTATGATCCAACATATTTCATGACTGGGTGCTTGAAGGAAAACAGTTCTGGGGAATGTAGCAAAAATTTGAAACCATTTCAAAGTTAACTGTATTAAAACCTAACATTGTTCAATAAAGTGTGTTTTATACCTCATTCTGACAACATTTTAGAAAGATGTTACAGACATCTAGTTCTGAAATTTCTCTTTCAGGGCTAGTTCTTTAAAAATAACTTGGGTCAGTCTATGTTCAACCCTGGGGATAACTACTACAAAATGTTAAGAGGATTTCATTTTTTATATTCGATTTGATTTCAGTATGCAGAATATCTTCCTGGCATTTTCCCATAAGTGCAGTGTCCATAGGGAAGGTTGGTTTAGTAGTTTATCCAAATCCCATTTTCTGCAGGGTTTTAAAAGTTTTATTTAGGCTGATAGTGATCTTGAATTCCATAAATCAGCCTTAGAACATATATTCACAACTATTTAATGAGATGAGGAAAATAAATTGTGAATATCTCCATAACTCCCTCCCCCTGCAAAAAGTATTTACAGAAGCTTTTGACATTAGAATAATTTTTAGGAGTGGCAATTTTAATACTTGATTTGCAGCTGTTGGCCAAGATTTCCCTCTAAAAATCTCCTTCGTTTCTTCTATTGAAATATTTCTATAACTAATTGAATGTCTAATACACATTAATTTAAGCAATTTGTAGTTTTTGCTATTAAATCTACATCACTCTCCACTTTGATAATATTATTCAAGAATGGATTTGAAACAAAAATAACTATATTAGAAATGACACTGGTTTCTAGTAATAATTTCACTAAGACTAAATAAAATGGCTTAGTCTGGACTAAACCATGTATGTAAGATATTGAGTCCTACATTACCACAAACTAACTTAACATAATGAGTTTGCCACAACCTACCAGATACATCCTGTTCTTAGCATGCAGAGGAAAAAATTGTTCCTGAAGTTATCATCTTTGCTGAATCTATTGTTAAATCAAGAAAGCCATAGGAAAATTCAGAAGTCTGACTGCCTGGATATTTTAAATGGATTTTCTTATCTTCTTTTTGTACAGTTGCTGGAAAGAGAGGAAGACGAAAGGGTAATACTTGAAGTGCATAATACAACTAATAACAACTTAAATCCAGATTCCCTAATATAGGACAATTGTGATGCACATGGACACATATCTACACTCAACCTAGATTTTTTTTTTGCAACATACTGATTTATAATGATATTTTCATAACAAAGGAATGAAATCCACCACTCATTGGCCAATGGTGAAATATTCTTTTTTCCATTGTGGAAAAACTGAATATGTAGGTCTCCTCTAGATTGTCCCAGATATAACTAAAATATCAATATCCTACATAGAAATTTAGAGATCCTGAGATCGGAGTCATGTAGTCCTTTCCTTTTAAAAAGAGGGATTATATGTATGCAGTCTTGGAAAGCATATGAACTGTACTATTGGAGTCAGTATTCTATTATAAAATATATAGATGTCCCTCCAGATTAATTTCCATTAAAAAATGTAGGCTCAAGGTTAGCAAGCGGCACCTATTTAGATATTGCTGGACTTCAAATCCCATAAACACCTTGGATGAATGGGGTGTGGGTGTGAAGGGACTCATAATTTGTAAAACAAATGCTGACGAAATTAAAACAGCCACATACCCAGCAGAAAGCAACAGCAACCTACTTAGGACATGAATACAGTCATCAGGACTATGAAATGAATGCTACATATACCATCCCTATCTTGCCTTATATATTGCTTTTGTCTATCAGTTTGTCTTGTCTATCTGTCTATAGTTTTATCTGGTGTGGGAAATTTCATAGAAAATGGAATCTTAAAATGGTGTGATTAAATGTTTTTTTTTCTCTCTCTTTCTTTTCCTCTCCTTTTTTACTTCTGGCTACTATAACATGGTTTCAGGAAAAAAAAATCCAATAAAATTTCCCTTCTTTGAAAAGTCTATAACTCTCGTACTTATTTCTCTTACCCAGCCAGCTTTGAGCTAGAGCCAAAGATTCCTGGGAAGAGTTAAAATTCAGATGGGTCCACACCCTTCTCTTTAGTAAATGGTTATATTCAGGTACATGAACTAAAAAGAGAGAAAACCTCAAAGATTCTCTGCTTGTTTATTGTTTGCTTCCTTTTTAAAAAAAAAATCGCAGCTTTATTATTTCAGAAACACAGGAAGTCCTCGGCTTACACCCCATTCGCTTAGTGACCATTTGAAGTTACAATAACGCTGAAAAAAATGACGTGACCATTTTTCACACTTACAACCATCCCCATAGTTACGTGAATCAGAATTTGGATGCTTGCAATTGACTCATATTTATGACGGTTGCAGTGTCCTGGGGTCATGTGATCCCCTTTTGTGATCTTCTGACAAGCAAAGTCAATGAGGAAGGCAGATTCACTTAACAACGGTGTTACTAACTTAATAACTGCAGTGATTCACTTAATAGCTGTGGCAAGAAAGGTCATAAAATATGGCAAAATTAACTTAACAACTGTCCCACTTAGTCTCAATAGAAATGTTGTGCTTAATTTGGGGTCATACGTCAAGGGCCACCTGTAACTCAAGATGAGAAACATATAACACTTCTTCCTCCTCCTATTTTCCCCCACAACGTATGGATACAAACATAGTAAATAGCCCACATTAATTCAAATTACTGGTCATTTCTTTCTTCCAATGAGACTGATGTCTGTCTGTCAATATTAATTAGTCTGAAGAGTCTCTCCCCCCCCCCAACAATTTACTTAAGCTAATGCTTCAACCTGCAATATTTTAAGTGGGCCCCAGTGGTGGGATTCAAATAATTTAACAACCGGTTCTCTACCCTAATGACCAGTAGGGTAGGTGGGGCTTGGTGGTCATGTGACTGGGTGGGCGTGGCCAACCCAAGGTCACTCAGGTCGATGGGCGCTTCACCTTAGCTGTTACAATGTAATAAGGGTTAACCGGAGAGGCAGTTTCTGTAAGCAGGTCAATAAAGATTAGGCTAGAAACAACACTAGCTTCGCCTGTTACGTCAGTTGCGCCCCTTCCTGGATCGGGATGCTCTGTGCACAGTCACTCATGCCCTCGTCCTTTCTTGCTTGGACTACTGTAATGCTCTCTACATGGGGCTGCCCTTGAAGAGCACCCGGCGGCTTCAACTGGTCCAGAATGTGGCTGCGTGGGTTATCATGGGGGCACCTAGGTGCTCCCATGTTACACCCCTTTTAGGCGGCCTGCAGTGGTTGTTGGTTGTCTTCCGGGTGCGATTCAAGGTACTAATTATGACCTTTAAAGCGCTCCATGGCTTAGGCCCAAGGTACCTGTGAGACCACCTACTGCCACCGGTAGCCTCTCACCGTCCAGTGCGATCCCACAGAGTTGGCCTCCTCAGGGTGCCGTCAGCCAGACAGTGTCTGCTAGTGACTCCCAGGGGGAGAGCCTTCTCTGTGGGAGCGCCTTCCCTCTGGAATGAGCTGCCCCCGGAGCTTCGTATAATCCCCAACCTCCGATCCTTCCGACGCGCCCTAAAAAGTTGGCTTTTCCAGCAAACCAGCCTGGCCTAAACAAAACAAAATAAATTATTGGCCATTGTTAATTTTAATTCAATTTTTTTAAAAAATGTTATTGTCAATTCTTATTGAGTTTGTTTGGGTTATTCTATTTTTTTTTAAACTTTTGTATTATGTGTTTCTTTTAATGTTGTATGCCGCCCTGAGTCCTTGGGAGAAGGGCGGCGTATAAATCTAATAAACCAACCAAACCAAACCAACAGTAGAATGTTTCCTTCCTGCCTTCCTTACAGGATTAGCCCTGGAAAGTGGGAAAAAACAAAATGAGATTTCTTCCAACAACTGGTTCTACGAACTGCTTAGAAAGTTACCAACCGGTTCTCCCGAATAGGTGCGAACTGTCTGAATCCCACCACTGGTGGGCCCTCAACAGAAATGCATCAGACTCTAGGTGGAGACATCCCTTGGCAACAGAGCAAGTCTCATAAATTTAAACTGCACTGCTTCTAATGCATAGGTATCCTTATACGTCCAACACTGTGTACGATACTTAGTACTTTGGGTTTTAAAAGTTTACCTGCTGCGGGAAGATAGTTATAGCCACAGGCAATGATTATTGCATTCCAAGCTCTTTGGGTATGCAGGGTGAGGCTTGAGTAATAGTTCCCAGGAAAAGATTGTCAGCATATAGGAAAATGGAAATATCACATTCTCAATTGCTTCATGTTTGTTAGCCATATTGTATTTCACTATTAGATTGTTAAGTCACCCATACAAAATTCAGTAAAATACCTTTTACACAGGTAAACTCCTTCTTATTCTGAACTTTAACTAACCTTCAACTGTGTGTTCGTTGCTCTTTACATTTTCTTTTGTTGATTTTATTTGTTGTTCTTTTGTTGTATTTGCAGCTGTTAGTCACCTTGAAGCTTCAGCAGTAAAGATATACTTTCTAAAACCAATGAGAGTCTATAACTCTCGTACTTATTTCTCTTACCCAGCCAGCTTTGAGCTAGAGCCAAAGATTCCTGGGAAGAGCTAAATTCAGGTGGGTCCACACCCTTCTCTTTAGTAAATGGTTATATTCGGGTACATGAAAACCAGAGATGGGTTCCTACCAGTTCGCACCTATTCGGTAGAACCGGTTCGTCAAATATACCGAACCAGTTAGAAGAGGTTCCACCAGTGGACCCGGAAAGCAGGCCACACCTACAGAAGAGGTTCCAAAAAATTTTGAAACCCACCACTGGTCCTTGGATATGATTATTCTACACTATCATGCTCATATTTATAAAACTCAGTGCCTCTGTGAAAGGTAAGGATGACAACTGCGTTTGTGGTGCAATCAGAACATTGCGTGTGTTGAAGTTGTTTTAACGCAAACCAAAGATGACTTTTAAAAAACAAGTTTACATCATATTCTTATGCATGCCAGCGCTGTGTGTGAGGTAATTTAAGGTGGTTCTGACAAGCGTCGTCGTCATCTTCATATCCGGTCACATGGGCGGCAAGCCACTCCCATCCAGTCACATGGGTGGCAAGCCACTCCCACAAAGGAGGCCACACCCACAGAGTAGGTTCGAACAATTTTTGAAACCCACCGCTGATGAAAACTAAAAAGAGAGAAAACCTCAAAGATTCTCTGCTTGTTTATTGTTTGCTTCCTTTTTTTTAAAAAAAATCGCAGCTTTATTATTTCAGAAACACAGGAAGTCCTCGGCTTACACCCCATTCGCTTAGTGACCATTTGAAGTTACAATAACGCTGAAAAAAATGACGTGACCATTTTTCACACTTACAACCATCCCCATAGTTACGTGACTCAGAATTTGGATGCTTGCAATTGACTCGTATTTATGACGGTTGCAGTGTTCTCGGGTCATGTGATCCCCTTTTGTGATCTTCTGACAAGCAAAGTCAATGAGGAAGGCAGATTCACTTAACAACGGTGTTACTCACTTAATAACTGCAGTGATTCACTTAATAGCTGTGGCAAGAAAGGTCATAAAATGTGGCAAAATTAACTTAACAACTGTCCCACTTAGTCTCAATAGAAATGTTGCGCTTAATTTGGGGTCATACGTCAAGGGCCACCTGTAACTCAAGATGAGAAACATATAACACTTCTTCCTCCTCCTATTTCCCCCCACAACGTATGAATACAAACATAGTAAATAGAATGGTGGTTGAGCCCACATTAATTCAAATTACTGGTCATTTCTTTCTTCCAATGAGACTGATGTCTGTCAGGGTGAGGCTTGAGTAATAGTTCCCAGGAAAAGATTGTCAGCATATAGAAAAATGGAAATATCACATTCTCAATTGCTTCATATTTGTTAGCCATATTGTATTTCACACTTAGTACTTAGTACTTAGTACTTTGGGTTTTAAAAGTTTACCTGCTGCGGGAAGATAGTTATAACCACAGGCAATATATCTGATTATTGCATTCCAAGCTCTTTACGTATGCAGGGTGAGGCTTGCATAATAGTTCCCAGGAAAAGATTGTCAGCATATAGAAAAATGGAAATTGGTTTACTAAGCAGAAGATGGGATGAAATTCAGTTCTAATAAGGGCCTGAACAATATATCATTGCCCGGGCGGGGCGGGGGGGGGGGGGACTGTTTTAAAGAAAAATATTTAATTCAGAGATCTGAGGCTTCAGCATCTTAGTCAGTATTATTGGCTCTCTGTCAGCATAACTGGATTTCTTACTATGCAATCTCTGCCCCCAGGGCCCAAGAGATTTTCCACAGGATCTCCCAATCTAGGTAAGGCTGCATCAGTTTGCCTAAGCTTAGAACAAGCCTTGCTGAAGTTTTTCCTTCCTAGGTAACCTATTGTAAACTCCCACAATGCTATCACATATTTTTTCACTCCTGATAATCTTATCCAGATACTTTCAACAGTACTTCAACATTCAGGGACATGATTTTTTGACAGACATACAGCTTCTTTACCAGTGGTGGGGTTTCAAAAAATTGTTCGAACCTACTCTGTGGGTGTGGCCTCCTTTGTGGGAGTGGCTTGCCGCCCATGTGACCGGATGGGAGTGGCTTGCTGCCCATGTGACCGGATATGAAGGTGCCGACGACACTTGTCAGAACCACCTTAAATTACCTCACACACAGCACTGGCATGCATAAGAATAGGATGTAAACTTGTTTTTTAAAGGCATCTTTGGTTTGTGTTAAAACAACTTCAACACACACAATGTTCTGATTGCACCACAAACGCAGTAGCCATCCTTACCTTTCACAGAGGCACTCAGTTTTATAAATAGGAGCATGATAGTGTAGAATAATCATATCCAAGGACCAGTGGTGGGTTTCCAAAATTTTTTGGAACCTCTTCTGTAGGTGTGGCCTGCTTTCCGGGTCCACTGGTGGAACCTCTTCTAACCGGTTCGGTAGATTTGGCGAACCGGTTCTACCGAATAGGTGAGAACTGATAGGAACCCACCTCTGTTCTTTACATAGAAAACTGTTCTGCTTCTGTTTTTTGCTAAGATTGTTTCTTTAAACCAAGTCATATTGGCACACTTGTGTTGCTCTCTCCCCCCTCCCCCCTTTATCTTCTTCAGGCTCTTCACTGGCCAGATCAAGGTGAGGAGTCCTTTAGTTGTGACAGACTACACTTAATATATTTTAGAAGGATGGGAGCAGCAGGCCTATAGAAGAGGATGAATTCACATTACACGTGAATTCTGAGGGGCGATAGAAATACAGCACAGCAACATCATGTTATCAACATCTGGTCAACATTCCCATTTCCAAAGGAGCAGCTTCTGCTCAAACTATGAAATTTAGCCCTGCACATTCATTACTTAAAGCATTCAGCAGTAATGAACCTTCCCATATGTTATATTTTCCCATATGTATCTATAATCCTTTGATTGATTGTTGCAAATTTCCCTGCCAAATGAAGTGATATAACTATATGCTAGAACAAGCTCTCTCTTTTTTTTTTTGCAATTTTCTGAACTTTTAGCCTTTTAACTTTTAACTAACTTTAGTGACTCGGTTTAAAATATCACATTCTCAATTGCTTCATATTTTTTAGCCATATTGTATTTCACTATTAGATTGGTAAGTCACCCATACAACATTCAGTAAAATACCTTTTACACAGGTAAACTCCTCCTTATTCTGAACTTTAACTAAACTTCAACTGTGTGTTCGTTGCTCTTTACATTTTCTTTTGTTGATTTTATTTGTTGTTCTTTTGTTGTATTTGCAGCTGTTAGTCCCCTCGAAGCTTCAGCAATAAAGATATACTTTCTAAAACCAATGAAACAGATAACATTATAAACAAGCCAATAGTAAAGTACATGCCTTGTCTACAACAAGTCCAGAGTTCAATTCCTGGGATCTTCAAATAGGTTTTCCAAGTATAAGGATTGATAAAAAACATTCCTACTCAAAAACTTGATGAGTGGTGGTGTAGTCACAAGCATTGCTAGGCAATTCTAACCACCCCCATCTGATGTGCACCAGATGTGTTTAACAGCAATCTCATCAGACTGAGCCAGTCAATATTCTAGCAGGCTGGCAATAATGGGTTTTAATCAATTACATCTGGAGCAAATGGGGTAGAAGATATTTCCTAAAATGTTGAGGTTGATTCAACATAATCCAATCTCATATGATGTACAATTTCCTTCAACTGCACAGCTATGCATTGAGTGCACATTGTGAAATACAGAGCGGGGAAAAAACACTCATCGCTTCCAATCCAGGAATCAGAAATTTGGATTTTCCTCACAAAATTACAGTTCCTCAAGATGGCCTTTGCCAGCAATGTCATCCGTATGATTAGTAACCGAGAATTGAACACGCAGCTGCTCTTCAATATTTGGTATTCACTTTTAATATTTTCAACAATGGGTTGAGATTTTTCTTTTAGAATGGCAAAATCCTCTCTTCTGGTTTAGGTTTCTGCTCAAGGATCAGGAAATAAAGTATAATACCTCTATTGGATTATTGTTCTGGCAATTTATTATATATCTTTTTTGGATGAATTAATTATGTGTATGTCTTACAGAAAGTTGTAACAGAAACAGGGTACTATAAAATTTGAAGGCTGGAGTCAGCAGCTGGCAATCAGCTGCTCACTGCTAATATCTGCTCTAAGCAGTATCAGAACATGAATTTAGACATACTTAATTTCCATATAATGCCCCTATGAAATGATGAAAAATTAAACAGTATTTATCCCTTGAAGAACACTAATTAAACAGGTTTTCGGGGGGGTCCCATGTACCATCAAAGAACCATATATTTTGCAATCATCTGATCTATGATATCTCTCACTGAGACTATGGATACAAATGTATGGAGTATTTCTAGACAAAATTCTGGTGAGTTCCATACAAACAAGTTGCACGATCGAGAACATCCATTTTTTTAAATGTAATGAGTGAAACACTATACAAATTGTCCTCAACTTACAACCATTCATTTAGCAGCCATTTGAAATTACAAAGCCACTGAAAAAAGTGACTTATGACTGTTTTTCATACTTACGACCACTGCCGCATCTCTGCAAGTTACATCATCAAAATTAAGATGCTTGGCAACTGGTTCATATTTATGACAGTTGCAGTGTCCTGAGGTTCATGTGATCACATTTTGTGACCTTCTGACAAGCAAACTTAACAGGGAAGCAGATTCACTTAACCATCGTGTTATCAATTTAATAACTGTAATGATTCTCTTAACAGCTGTAGCAAGAAAGGTGATAAAATGGGGGGAAACTCACATAATCACTATCTTAGATTAGATTAGATTTAATGAATTTATAGGCCACCTAATCCCGAAGGACTCCGGGCAGCTTACAACAATACATTTAAAAAATAGAAAAGTTAAAAGCACAAAAACATAGATTAAAAAAAAAAGCCACAACATAGACCCAGTCTAATCGGGGCTGGAAGTCAGTCATGAGGTCAACAGCCCGGGGCCTGCCAGAATAGCCAGGTCTTAATAGCCTTTCGGAAGGCCATGAGAGTGGGTAGGGTCCGGATCTCTGGGGGCAGTTTATTCCAAAGGGTCGGAGCGGCTACAGAGAAGGCCCTCCCCTGGGTGGTTGCCAGCTGACATTGTCTGGCTGACGGCCCCCGGAGAAGGCCTACCCTGTGCGATCTTATCGGTCATTGGGAGGTATGTAGCAGAAGACGGTCTCGCAGATATCCGGGTCCTAGGCTATGTAGGGCTTTAAAGGTAATGACCAGCACCTTGAATTGCGCTCGGAGACCAATAGGAAGCCAGTGCAGCTCGCGGAGGATAGGTGTGATGTGGGTGTACCTTGGTACACCCAATATCACTCGTGCGGCTGCATTCTGGACCAACTGTAGTCTCTGAACACATCTTGGTTAGCAACAGAAATGCTGGGCTCCGTTGTGGTCCTAAATGAGGACTACCTGAATTTGTTATCATCCTATTCTAATATCTTCCCAACTGGGTTACAGTATCTCACCCACCTTAGTTGCTCCCCAAAAGCTAAGCTCTCTCTTGGCTTTTGTATAGGAGCTCTCCACATGACACACCAGTATGTAGACTGGGGAGTTGGAAAAGGAGGAGAATGAAAGGGAAAATTGCTTCTATATTTTGATCAAGGAAACTATTCGATTGGCTCTGGGAGTTGAGCTTTTTATAAGATTGTTACCAATGTGTGCAATTAAATATATATTTTTTTCAGCCCCATCCTTCAAAATTTAATGCATTCAATCATTGCCATAGCCTTTTCAGATAAATATAGGCAGCTGTTGTGGCCCAGCAGGAGCCGTTGGAGCTGCCACCAGACTCCGACAGGGAGGGGCCCTATGAGTCGGCTCTGGAGGATGTGGAGGACCCTGGACAGGGTTCCGACTCCGAGCAGGGCACAGAGAGGCTGGTTGGCCACCAGGAGGCACCTGGGCCTTGGACCAGTGGGGAGAAGGGAGTATGTTCCTGACGTCAGCAGTGAGTTGTTCCTGGATGCCTGGCACCGAAGAGCTAATAGGCATCAGGAACAGTTGCGCAAGTACAGGAGGTAATTGCACTCAGCTGGTGGTAATTAGTTTCCTCTCCAGACTATAAAAAGACTGCTTGTGCACACACCCTTTTGCAGAAGTCAACGCAGGAACTAATGTCAGAGAACATTATTGTGAGCTTGGCAGGCTGGATTGCTGCCATGGCTTATCTGTGTCGGTTTGCTGCCAAGGACCTGTCTGTCTGTTAATTAAATCCCGTAACTTATCTTTGGCTTGGAGGAAGACAATAATAGGAAGACAATAACAAGATGGGGAACCCTGTCCCCAGTGTTTTACATTATTATACAAGAGTCCAGATCAGCGGTAGGTTCCTAATTGGTAGTGGTTTGGCAGCCTGGGTGACTGGAACCGACAGCGAAGCAGGCCTGCCACTCCCACAAACTGGTTTTCCGGGTGGCGCCATAGGCGGCGCCATCTTGTTGTTTTGCTTTTGCGTATGCACAGAACGATTTTTATTGCACTGCGCATGTGTGCACAGCACGTCCACAAGCGAACTGACAGTAGTGCCTGCCAGGACTCACCCCTGGTCCAGATAGATTTTTAGAGCAAGAACAAAACATTTTTTTTAATTGCAATTTTATGTTTTACATTTTAGTAATCAAGATACCATGATACACATACTAAAAAGGTATTTGCCTCTGCTAGTTGATACTAAAGACTATATTTGTATGGGGTGATGTCTGAGCCCAAGGCAATGCAGCAGTGGTGGGATTCAGCCAGTTCGCACCTATTCGGGAGAACCGGTTGGTAACTTTCTAAGTAGTTCAGAGAACCGATTGTTGGAGGAAATCTCCTTTTGTTTTTTTCCTACTTTACAGGGCTAATCCTGTAAGGAAGGCAGGAAGGAAACATTCTGGCGTTGTTTCTAGCCTAATCTTTATTGACCTGCTTACAGAAACTGCCTCTCCTTTATTACACTGTAACAGCTAAGATGTAGCGTCCATCAACCTGAGTGACCTTGAGTTGGCCACGCCTACCCAGTCATATAACCACCGAGCCCCACCTACCCAGATGGTCATTAGGGCAGAGAACTTGTTGTTAAATTATTTGAATCCCACCACTGCAATGGAGGCAGATTTTTAGTTATCTGAAATAGGACAGATGGCTCCAACCCAGTTACTCTTACCCTAGTTTCTGTATTCAAACAATGTTATAGTCCTTTGCATGTATAAAAAAGCATTTTGTTTACCTAAAATACTTTTGAATCTTGTTTTCCTAAAATACTTCAGCAGGGAGAACAGAGTAGGGCGCGTTGAATTCAACATTTGATAGATTTAACCTCAGAATATTCATACTGTCAAATTCAATCAGAACTGAAGAAGCTTCTTGAGCTTGTTTGGAGGTTCTAGCAGGGGAGCGCAGCTATTGTATACCCTTGACCGAAGATCGGTACACTCCTATCTGGGATGGTCGTCCTCTTCCACCGAGTGTGCAGCTTCAGGAGGGATGCACATGGAGTGGTGAGGGAGGAAGGGGACACCCGCCTAGCCTGCCAGATCAGCCGAATCAAGCCTGGCGATCAATGGGGTGACAGATGTCGCAGCTAGATCGCCTTCACATCCTGAAGAAACTTCTTGAAAGAGAAGCTACATGTCTTCAAGGAAAGACTAAGAAAGTCCAGTTGCCTTTTGAAAAAGCACTTTTGGGACAATTACCTCCCTGCGACCAATTAGATCTCATAGATTAGGCCTGCTCCGAGTTCCATCTGCCAGTCAGTGCCGACTGGCAACTACAAGGAGGAGGGCCTTCTCAGTAGTAGCTCCGACCCTTTGGAACGATCTCCCCGTGGAGATTCGTACCCTCACCACCGTCCAGGCCTTCCGCACAGCCCTTAAGACCTGGCTAGCCCGTCAGGCCTGGGGACAAAGATAACTGCCCCCACCCAAATGATGAATGAATGTTGCTTATTATTTTACTTTATGTTTTGTATGTGTTATTGTTTGTATATCCCTTCCCCTCATTTTATGTAAGCCGCCCTGAGTCCCCTCAGGGAAAAGGGCGGCCTATAAGTGTTAATAAAACCAAAACCAAACCAAACCAATCGTGACCTGGATGACTAAGAACCTCCATAGGCATTTGACAGTATGAATATTCTGAGGATTCATACTGTTAGCATATACTTGTTTGTGACTGTAATAAAGTCATAAAAATTTGATATTGTCAGCAATATCAAACTGGAGACCGTTTGAAAATTCCAGGAAAAGCTTTTGGGGGGGGGAATTAATGAGTTAATAGTGATATTAAAATTCTAGATTGAACTCTCAATCAAACTTGTAATAAGTTTTTGAAAACTGCAGGCAATTAGAAACATCTTTCAATTACAAACTGCACATCCATTAAAAAGGTAAAGATTTCCCCTGCCAGTTGTGTCTAACTCTCGGGGGTGGTGCACATCGCTTATTCACAGCCGGAGAGTTGTCAAAAGATGCTTTCATGATCATGTGTCCAACATGACTATACACCAAGAGGCACAGAACATTATTAGAAGTTCACTTCATCATGCGGTACTTGGTATTGAACTCGTGACCTTCCGGTCAGCAGCCCAGTGTCTTAACTGCCTGGCCATAATGCCCTGTAACATGCATTAATGCCATCTAAAACTTCTGAATTGCAAACAGCACTAAAATTGTTTGGGTGATTCCAAATATTTTTTATAAACAATTAAAGAGAACTACGAAGGCAAAAATAGTAATTCCCTTTAATTGTTTATAAAAATATTTGGAATCACCCAAACAATTGTAGTGCTGATTGTAATTCAGAAGTTTTAGATGCCACTAATGTATGTGACAGAGGGCATGATGGCCGAGCAGTTAAAATGCTGGGCTTGCTGACCGGTGAGTCATGAGTTCAAGTTCAAATTTTATTTTATTTTGATAAAATAATGGTTAGCTTGTTAATATATTATAAATATATTATAATATCATAATGTCATATAATAAATTATGTACCAAAATTCTGGAATTTATCAATATGAAGAATAATACATTTACTAAGCATAGGGCTAATCCAGGGGTACAACCTAGAATTGATATACTAATTGGTTCTCTGCTCATACACATTCTCTCCATCAATATAATATAATACAATACAATATAAGACCGATCAATATCATTCCATTTCTAAATTTAATGTACTATTTAAAAATTGGGTTGCTTTATACTGTGGTTTTTTTAATATATATATCCCTCCACTTCTTTTTTCTGGTGTACTAAAAATTATTTTTTTAAAAAGGAAAAAACAGTAAGAAAATCAAAGTGATCCTTGGACGTCATTCCCAACAATTTGGAAAGATGTGGAAATTTTGGAAGAAGATATTTTCTTTTGCCATTTGTCTTCCACGTCATCACTCAGTGTCTCATTCTTAGCAGTTGAGTTAAACTGCTTTGTGAGATATTATACTAGTTGATTAACTTAAAACCTGAGGTTTTTTTAAAGGGAAGATAAGGAAGTTAATGTTTACACCCGCAGCCTCTAACAGTTGGTTTCATCACGCTTGAGAAGGGTCACTGTGATTCTAAATATTCCTCATGACAGAAATTCCTCCTCATTGATAACTTGTTGATAACTTCATCATGACCTGAGTGAAAACAATAAGATTACATACTTAATATAATAAGACTTTAAAAGAGTGTAAAAGCTCTATCATCAATTTCTAACCTCCAAGGTTCCACTACATCATCTACATCTTATGTCATAACACGGCATATCTTCTGCTACACCAACAAGCACATGAATTTATGAGTAACTGGAGGGGTTTACTTTTAAGCCTTTTATCTCCACCCAACCTTCTTCTGGGAGGTCCCCTTTCTCTCATTTCAGAAGGCAGTGGTAGGATTAGGGTTATGGTTAGAAACTAGGAGCAAACAATTCTCTCTGAGAGATTTCCAAGGATTGGTAAGTTCTTCTTTAAAGATGTCTTCCTTCTATTCAACCTAGGGGGGAAAAAAACCTTAAAAATACAAAACCTATCAAAACATTTGCCAATACTGAAACAAAAGGTTTAGGTTTTAGGTTTTATTAGGATTTGTATGCCGCCCACTCCCTAGAGACTCTGGGCGGCTTACAGATAAAAACGGGGACTGGGGACATATCAAAATTAAAAAACAAACATTAAAATTTCACAACATACATACAGCTTAGAGTGGGGCTGGATAAACTCAACAGCCCCAGGCCTGCTGGAACAGCCAGGTCTTAATTGCTTTGCGGAAGGCCGGAAGGGTAGTAAGGGTCCGGATCTCCATGGGGAGATCGTTCCAAAGGGCCGGAGCAGCTACAGAGAAGGCCCTCCCCCAGGGAGTCGCCAGCCGACATTGACCGGCAGATGGAATCCGGAGGAGGCCTAATCTGTGTGATCTTATTGGTCTCTGGGATAGCTGTGTAGTCTTGCAAGTGGTTTTAATAGAGACATTCATAACAGAAGAAGCCAAATCTCTTGCTACAAAACATTAATCGAAAAAAGGAAATAGGGGGAAAAACAGGTAGGCAAACCATCATACACAAACATAATTCCAAACAAAACCAGTAATCCTAGCTAAACTAGACATTTTTTATGTGCTTGAATAAGTAATTTCAAAGCACGGTGCCTGGTTTCATGCAACACTGTGAGGCTAGAAAGCTAGATAAATCATGAAACTTAGCAAAAGCGACTTGCAAAAGGATATTCAGTAGTTTATATTATCAACTTGGAATCTTTCCACTTGAAGCCCAACAAAAATTCTTATCACCCATTATCTCTTAGAACTTATCTTTTGCTTCTGAAAGTAGCTTCCTTACCAGCTTGAATTGGAAATACTGAAAGACATTGGAGGCATTGGGTTCATTTCATTTTAGAGCAGTGTTTCTCAACCTTGGCAACTTGAAGATGTCCGGACTTCAAGTTGCCAAGGTTGAGAAACACTGTTTTAGAGCAATGTCTCAAAACAGAAAGTTACTGTTCTGATCAGGTGGCCCGTTCCTTAGTTTGTTGTTGACTGCTAATTATCTACTTTAGCAGAAGCGCTAAACTTTTCTTGCAATGCTTGCAGCTGTTCTATCACTCCAAATATCTCACCCTTAGAGGAGGGGGTTTCCCAATTTTTGAAATTCATCTGCAACGTCATTCCCTTTCTTGCCAAGCGTTTTTGGTGATGCCGGAATTCTCATCAGTAGCTATCACCTCAGTCATGGGGAAAGCACTATTTAATCATTGGGTAAATCACGTCTTGAAAAATAAGAGCAGACTCCCATTCTATTGCATAAAGGGGGACAGAGGGCAGATGTGATAGATTTTGAATGCTTTTTCTGCTGCTTCTGCAGAAGGCCTGACAATCAAAGGCATGTTTCTACTTCAGAAGGGCTTGCAAATGCATGCAGTCTAATTCTACAGTCAATAGTTGCTATAACATGTCCCGCCAAGGCCACCCATGAATTCTGTTGGATTCCCTTAAATGCAATTTCATCATTCATTCTGTCTCCTAACGCATATCCAGTTTATGTTCAGAAGTGAAATTTATTTTTCTACCTTTTTATGTACTTATACCGAACACTAGTAGGTATTGTACCAGGTAAACCCCAGGAAACACATATTCCGTTGAAAAACATGACTTGCTCCTAAGAATCTTATTACATGCAATGCTAATTTCATTCTTTGAAATTATGGCAGGGGTGGGTTCCTGCCAGTTCTACCCTCTTCTATAGAAGAGGTTCCACAAATCTACAGTGCCGTTTAGAACCGGTTCTAGCTCCCTCCCCCCGCACCCGTCCGCACATCATCAAGATGAAGAGCGAGAGGAGGAATTCTGGGAGTTGAAGTCCACAAGTCTTAAAGCTGTCAAGTTTGAACACCTCTGGGTTTTTTTTCCTAAAGGGTTAGGGGTGCAAAGGTCTTGTAACTTGACAGCTGTAAGACTTGCGTGCTTCAAATGCCAGAGTTTCTGAGCCAACATTTTGGTTGCTAAGCAAGAGCGTTGTTAAGTGAGTTTCACCACATTTTACAAGTTGGCCACACCCACCCAGTCACATGGCCAGCAAGCCACTCCCACAAAGCAGGCCACACCTACAGAAGAGGTTCTAAACATTTTTGAAACCTACCACTGGTGGGAGGAGGCATATTAATAGAGGAGTTTCTATTACAGGCAGTCTTCATTTAGTAACCACACAATTGGGACTGCCAATTCAGTCACTAAGTAAAGTGGTCTCTATGTGAAACTGTTGACTGTTTTCTTTAAACTAGACATATCCAATTCCTGCAACCATTATTCACATTTTAGTTTCCAGTCCCCTAATCAGTGGTGGGATTCAGCCAGTTCGCACCTATTCCGGAGAATCGGTTGGTAACTTTCTAAGCAGTTCAGAGAACCGGTTGTTGGAAGAAATCTTATTTTCTTTTTTTCCACTTTACAGGGCTAATCCTGTAAGGAAGACAGAAAGGAAACATTCTGGTGTTGTTTCTAGCCTAATCTTTATTGCCTTGCTTACAGAAACTGCCTCTCTGGTTAATCCTTATTACATTGTAACAGCTAAGGTGAAGCGTCCATCAATGTGAGTGATGTTGAGTTGGCCATGCCCACCCAGTAACATGACCACCTAGCCCCACCTACCCTGCTGGTCATTAGGGCAGAGAATTGGTTGTTAAATTATTTGAATCCCACTACTGCCCCTAATCATCTTTGTTGCTCTTCTCTGCACTCTTTCTAGAGTCTCCACATCTTTTTACATCGCGATGACCAAAATTGTATGCAGTCCTGAGTTAAGGGGTGCCAATCTGAAAGCTATTTCAGATGGGGCCAAAACAGTATTTATCTACTTGTTGCCTTGGAAATAGATCTTCCCTCTCTCCACCAAAGTCGATCTCTTTACCCTCTACAGGTGAGATGATCCCTGAATAAACATACAGTATCAAATATAGAAGCAAAAACTATTAAAATTTCAGTCATAACATTTTGGGAAGTGTTTGAGAGAACTGGTGTGTTCAAGCAGCAGTTTGGTGAGTTTGAATCAGTGGTGGGATTCAGCCAGTTCGCACCTATCCGGGAGAACCGGTTGGTAACTTTCTAAGCAGTTGGGAGAACCGGTTGTTGGAAGAAATCTCCTTTTGTTTTTCCCCCACTTTACAGGGCTAATCCTGTAAGGAAGGCAGGAAGGAAGGAAACATTCTGGTGTTGTTTCTAGCCTAATCTTTACTGTCCTGCTTAAAGAAACGGTTCCACCACAAAACCGCGGAGGACAAAATCGCGGTCGACGAAAGCGCGCATTTGACGTCATCACAGCGCAACGAAAACATCGCGCTGTGATCGAAAAATGTAAAAATAAAGCAAAAACCTTACCGTAACCCCCCCAAACCTAACCCTAAACCTAACCCTAACCCTTAACCTAACCCTAAATCTAACCCTAAACCTAACCCTAAACCTAACCCTAAACCTAAACCTAACCCTTAACCTAACGCTAACCCTTAACCTAACGCTAAACGTAACCCTAACGCTCTAAACCTAACCCTAACCCTTAACCTAACCCTAACCCTAACCCTAACCGTTACCTTTATGTGAATCGGCTTGCTTTAATTTTATTTTTATTTCAATTTTAAATTTTTTTCGGCGCGCTGTGATGACGTCAAATGCGCGCTTTCGTTGATCGCGCTTTTGTGGACCGCGGTTTTGACGGGAAAGAAACTGCCTCTCTGGTTAACCCTTATTACACTGTAACAGCTAAGGCAAAGCGCCTATTGACCTGAGTGACATTGAGTTGGCCATACCCACCCAGTCACAAGACCACCAAGCCACGCTTACCCAGCTAGCCATTAGGGCAGAGGACCGGTTGTTAAATTATTTGAATCCCACCACTGGTTTGAATGCAGAATAAACCGAGTTTGCTTGTTCCTTTGTTGCCATAAGATTTTCCAGGATTTATAATACCGTTAAGACTAAGGCAGTGTTTCTCAACCTTGGCAACTTGAAGATGTCCGGACTTCAACTCCCAGAATTCCCCAGCCAGCTGGGGAATTCTGGGAGTTGAAGTCCGGACATCTTCAAGTTGCCAAGGTTGAGAAACACTGGACTAAGCACTAAGGCACCTAACAATGCTTTATGGGCATGCATCTTTCAGCTATTAGTTTTTCCACTTTTGAGCACTAAAGCCAAGGTGGCGCAGTGGTTAAATGCAGCACTGCAGGCTACTGCTAGATCAGCAGGTCAGCGGTTCAAATCTCACCGGCTCAGGGTTGACTCAGCCTTCCATCCTTCCGAGGTGGGTAAAATGAGGACCCAGATTGTTGGGGGCAATATGCTGACTCTCTGTAAACCGCTTAGAGAGGCCTGAAAGGCCTATGAAGCGGTATATAAGTCTACTGCTATTGCTATTGCTAAAGTTTATTGGACATCTTCAGCGCTCCACATCTAAAATAAAAAAAAAACCTCTCAAAAAACGCTCCTTTCTTTTGGAAGCAGCAGCAACCACGGAGAACATGCCAGAAATGAGCAAACGCCTGAGGCCAGGGAAGTTCTTCCGCAACCACCAGGACATTTGCAACTTAGTTTGCACCAGTGGTTGCAACTTAGTGCCAGGTTCGGACAGAGATCCCATGGGTTCCATGCAGTTACTCACAGTTAGTGGTCCGATGCTGCTTTAGAAGCGGAGAGCCCCCCACTAAAGAGCAAAAAGAAAGCTAGCTAACTTTGTGAGCCATTTGGCGGCTCACAGCAGCAGCCGCTTCTCCGGACTGTGAAGGATCGGGTGGAAGCCTCAATTTCCTGCGCCAATAATCGAGGAAACGAGGGCGGGGCCGGCTGGCTTCCCTTCTCAGCGCTGCTGCATCCAGCTGGGTGTGAGTGTGTGAGACTCTGACTCTGCTCCAGTGGGAGATCTCCTCCTGGGCGGGCGGCGCTTCCCTTCTTTCTCCCGGTTTTCTCCCCTCCTCCCCTCGCTTCCCCTCGCATGGAAGGCGCTATAAATGCCGCGACCGCCTGAACGGGAAGCCACGGCGGGGCACCCCGGTTTGACTCGAAGAGCGCTCGCCGTCATCGCACCGCTAACATGTGGTTCCTCCTAGTGGCGATGGGCAGCCTGAGAGCGGGGCTGGCGTCTCCCGCACCGTCTCCGGCGCCGATCCCCTTAGGCGCGCAGTGCCTGGGCTCCGCCTGCTTCGGTTTATTCGGCGTTTCCAAGAGTTTCGCGGAGGCGGGCGGCGTGTGCGAGGAAGGCGGCGGGCACCTCATGACGGTCCGCTCCACGGTGGCGGCGGAAGCCATAGCGCTGCTGGTGCTGCGCGACCGGCCCGGCAGCGCCTGGCTCGGCTTGCGCCTGCCCGGAAACCGCTGCGTGGAGCCGGCGAAACGCCTGCGGGGATTTCAGTGGGTGACGGGCGACGAGAGGACGGACTTCCAAGCTTGGGAGAGCGACGGGTCCGGCGCAAAAGGGCCCACCTGCGGCCCCACCTGCGTGGCGGTGACTCGGGAACTGAAGTGGCAGGAGCGCGCCTGCAACGCCTCCGCCGAAGCCATCCTGTGCGAGTACAACTACACCAACGGGACCTGCGGGCCCCTGCCGGCTACCTTCGCCATCACTTACTTCACGCCCTTCGGCGCCCGAGAAAGTGATCTGGTGGCCTCTCCGCCGGGCACTAGGGCGGAGGTGCACAGTTTGGGCACCGTTCTGGAGTGCCACCCTCAGGGCAGCAACGGGTCTTTGGACTGGGGCTCAACCGCGCCCGGCGCCTGGGCTTGCCAGTTGCAAAACGGGGGCTGCGACGATCAGTGTTTTTTGGACGAGCAAGGGGGACCCTTCTGCGCCTGCCTGGAAGGCAAGACGTTGTTGGAGGACCAACGGAGCTGCTGGTCCCCCTGTGCCAGTTTAGGATGCCAGCAGCATTGTGTGCCTCAGGATGACTCCGCCGTCTGCATGTGCTATGAGGGTTATAAGCTGGATTCCGACGGCAAGAGCTGCCTGGACATCGATGACTGTCAAGCCACCCCAGGGCTTTGTGAACAGGAGTGCATTAACACTCGGGGCGCATTTGAGTGCCGCTGCTGGAAAGGCTACGATCTGGTGAAGGGCAAATGCCTCCCAGAAAAATGGGGGTGCTTTGATTTAAGGTGTGAACACGACTGCAACCTTGTTGATGGAGAGTATAAATGCACATGTTTCGAGGGATATATTCCAGACCCCAGAAAACCTGACAAGTGTCTCCAAGTCTGTAACCAGTCTGAATGTGCTCCAGAGTGTGAACCTCACAATCTAAACGAATGCTATTGTCCAGAAAACTTTATCCTTGACGAGAAAATGGATGGTAGGAAAGTATGCACAGACATCGATGAGTGTGAGTCTGGATTCTGTGGTTCCTTGAAGTGCATAAATATTCCTGGCGGTTACAACTGCATCTGTCTCAATGGACTTATTAAAGAAGAGGGCAGCTTCTGTGAGCTACCATCAGAACCAGATGAGTTTTCAGGTGAAACTGAAACTCCTCCCAAATCACCTGTTCCTCCTTCCTTTGCCCCACCAAAGGATGGGAGCAGCCGAGGGACATTGGTTGCGATCATTGTTAGCGTAACCTTTACGGTTGTGATGTTGGTAGTTATTATCTGCTACCTGGTGAAGAAACGCTATGCTGCGCAAAGCATATCAGACTGCAAATCCCAGCAGTCTGAAAGTGGTGTGGCTCTTCAGCAAGTTAGTCCGACGTGTGACTCTTCCAGACAGAAAATGTAGGAAATGTTCATTTTGGGAGGAGAAAAGAGACAATAATTTTAAAAACTGCCAGGAAATGTTTATGAATTTGTGTGTGGAGGGGAGTCCCGTACAGAGGCTGTTTAATCCATAACTGCCTTCATGAACTCTGAAGCAATATTTTCCTTTCATTTCCTGAGAGTTAATTGTCATGCCTTGAGAGCAATGTTAGTACTTGACACTGACTTATAATGTGAATCCCACTTGTGCAGAGAAATGGAGTCGGGGGGGGGGGGGGGTTGCATTTCTGTAGGGCTTCAGTTCTACCTTTCTTTTCTCCAAATGCAACATGATTGGCCTATTCTTTGTTGTACAGATATGATGCTGCTTGTGTTGAAGATCAAGGTCAAATGAAATGGGAGGGATATTAAACTCTTCTACAAGTATTTTGTCTGGAAGCTTTCACTGTTAAACATATATTTCTAATTCCCAGCTTTCACCTTGTTAACACTACTGGACAACAATTCTATGTAAGTCTTGACATAGCCTCTGTAAATGTTGAAGGAGTTAGCTATCAGCCAAATTATGCATTTAATTTGCATTACACTACTATGCAGCCCCATTCTCCTCCCCCCCCCCCCGCTTTTTATTACAGATTTTGGCTTTTACCTTCTTTATTATTCAGTTTGTAATACAAACTTTCTGTGTTGTCAAAGTAGTTTTGTGTGCTTGCTGTTATAAGCTACTTTATTGTGATGTTGTTCCTTTTTTCTTTACGCGACTTTCCTTTGTCTTCATCTTAATTTCAGATTGTTCTGTTTGTTTCACAGTGGGTTTCTCTAAGTGAAAAACATGTGATATACCAGTTTGCACTTTGGACATTTTTATTTAACTGGATTAAATTCATTTCTTTCATGTTTTCTTTATAATATAAAATGTTCACCAGTTTTAATGGAAACTGTATCATGCCTTTCAGATTTTCAGTACTGTATTGGAAAGAGTTGGAGAATGACATTTTAATGCCTTCATTTGAGAAACTCTTTCATTTTTATTTGAGATGATAAGCATGATAAAAGGACTTTAAACATTGTAAAGCGAATTGTATCTAATCATGCCTGAACCAAAATCCAGCTAAATGTAAGCCTTTTGCATTGATTTCAGGTACCAAGTGTAACCAAAGGCTAAATGTGAACTAATTAATACCTGGTGAATTTTATCATACCTGGATTCTTTCAGAGTTGTGATTTCACCATTGTAATATCTTATTGGGAGTTTGCAAAAAACGTTACAGGCATTTGTTGAATACTATAGCCATGTCTTCGTGAAGGATTTTTATAACTTCTAATGTCACCCAACTGTTAGTGAAGCAATAAGAAGTTTATTATTATTACTGTGTTACCAGCAGAGAAACAACTGGATGAAAATGTAAGGGGCTATGAATCATTAGTAAGGAAAATTATCAATCTTGCTGTTAATTTGATAACACAGTTCCAATGTGGTATTTTTTTACACTTTAAAATGTGGCTCTTTTAATAAATGGAAGCGAATGAGATAGTTTATAAATGAATGTTTTATGTCTATATTTATATAGAAAATATGCCATAAAGTTATTTTTCCATCTTATGTACATAAAAAGTCCATCTCTATAAAATTTGCAGCATGGTCTCTTTCACATACTACATACATGTTGTGTTTCAAGCATCTCCTTATTTTGCCTGGATTTCCAGATTTGATATGGTAGATTTCTTGAACCTCAAGGATAAAGTTGCAAGGATTAAATAAAGCTATATTAGCTTCATGCTTGTCCTTCATTCAAGTAATATTACACTTATTTGAAAAAAAAACACAATTCACACATGTACTATGTACCTGTTTCTGTTAAAATTAAATAAACATTTACAAAGTTGCACAAGGGAACAGAATGATCAACAAAGAACTAAAGAACTAAAATTAACTGCTGGATTAATTTTAATTAGTTCAGTAATAAAGATCCTTTTTGGCTAGACATTTGTGAAATGAGCATACTTATTAAGTTTTTTGTTATTTCAAGAAGTGTATGTATACTATCAGGAAAGAAAATATTACAGTGACATTGTGACCATCAATAAAGTGTGAAATATTTATTTTATAAATAATGCATAACATCAATGTAACAGCTGATGTAGTATAGCAGGTATGGGTTTTATAATTAAAAATAACAATGACGAAACTATGGACATTAGCATTTAAATGGCTATAGTTATTACATAGCAAAGTCAAAGCTATAAAGAAATATAAATTTAGAACTTAGGTGCAGTAATCCCAATAGACAAGATAATTATAGAATTAATAATAGAGTCGCAAAACTAAAATGGTGATTGTTACCTTATAACATAAATTATAAGATACGCCACTAGTTTAACTATTCTGCATAACTACTTCACTAACATTGCAAACCTTTGCATGTTCCTTAGCTTAAATGCCACCCTGCACATCTCTTTCAGCTACTTTATATATAGCTGATAATCCTGAAAGATCAATATAATTATGAGAGTGTATTATAGTATTATGCGTGCTTATGGAATTCTATTTAATCTACTTTTGTTTTTCAAACTTTTCTAAGTGAATACGTGATCCTTGGTTTCTTAAACTGTAAATCTATCTAATTAAAAAGGCACATCTCTTAGAAGTTGATAGTAATAAATATTAAATGGATCTGTTAATAGAGGCCACCCACTAATGAATTACAAACTCTGGGAATTAACCTCTGTTTCCTTATGTACAAATTATTCTCAAATCATTTGTGTTTACTGCTATGTAAGCTTTCTGTGTCCCAATAATTCTGAGTGAGATGGATCAGAGAGAATTAATGATTACATTCATTTCTTGCTCCTTTCCCTTTTGGGGAGCAGAGCAGAAAAGCAGGCTGTACAAGTTTCATATTAAGACTTGCAAATCTGGTGCTGATTTCAGAACATGCTGGCTGGGAAGGAGGGACCTGTTTTTAGTTGGTCCTGAAATGAACACAAATCTGAAACAAATTAAAAATGAAGACAAAATAGAAAATCACAATGTATAGTAAGAGGGAAGAATATACAGGAAATAAGTATACAGAGTCTTTAAAAAAAGAAATATTGCCCATTTCAATATTCTGAATCCATTATTCCAAATTTAGTAAGTCTTACTCTCAAGTAAATAACCCAACACTGAAGCCCTGGGCTTGTTTCAATAATAAAATACAAATATGGTGGTGTAGTATGCAACATAGTATGTCTTTTATACAAATAATGCTCAACTTGCAACTGTAATGGAGCCTGCCCATTTTGGTCATAAGTCATGATTGTGGTAAAACTGACCTATTTTATGACCTTTTTGTAGTGGTCATTAAGCAAGTGCTATGGTTGGAAAGCAACGGCCACAGGCATTCAGTTGGCCTCACAGTAGGAGATCCAAGGGATCTGATTTTTGGGGGGCCATGTTGGGGGAGCTAAACAAGTCCTTCCAGTGTACCTGGGGTTATTTCTTTTTTCTTTTTTAATTTTGTCCCTTAAGAATATTTTTGTCAGCACTCCTCCATTAAATAATTAGAAAAGGAAACCCACAAGACTCCATTGATAGAAATCAAGTGTACTTTTACTAATTATAAATGATCAGAAGCATAGCAAAGCGAAGACTGATTATTTAGGCGCGAAAGCAAATGATATATAGAATAACCCATTCCCCACCCCTTGGCATCCCAGTCACAGTCCAATCATAATTCTTCCAAGTGTCAGGTGCGAGATAACTTGGCATCACCAAGATGGAATGTCAGTGCCGTTGGCCTTGGCAGGAACCTCCTCCGCATGCGCAGTAAGACAGGCAGCAGAAACTCCAGAATCTTCCTCCAGCACAATTAGTAATCCCCTTCCAAATACCATGCCCCCCTCCCCATTTCAATGGCAGCCTAAGCAGCAGCAAAGCAGAGGCTGACAATTTTATTTTCATTTCCATAACATACAATCACATGTATATTACTACATAGAGAATATCATGTTGTAAGAAAAAACAATATACATGTGCAATCATACTACTTTGAAATCAAACCTAAAATAATCCCCCCCACCTGAGCCCCCGAGCCCCCACAACCAACCCCCCCCGACTTCCCAGAACCTGTACACGGTATAGATATTTAACAACCACAGTCTAAGATATATTGATAAGAAATAGAAGTAAGAAATTAATAACTTCTTTACATTGGACTTAGCTCCTCCTTGCTAAATTAACTTTAAACAGTTCAAATCATTCCTAGTCTTAAACATAGGCTATCTGGAATTTCTTAGTTCCATATTTATTTTGTATATAATCGATCCATTTTTTTCCAGTCTCGTTTGTATCTCTCATTTGAATGGTCTTTAAGATATGCAGATATTTTCGCCGTCTCAGCTAAATTTGTGACTTTCAGTGTCCATTCTTGGATTGAAGGCAAATCTTCCTTCTTCCAGTGTTGCGCATAGGTTATTTCTATTGTTAGGTAAAATGGGCCTTCCAGGAGGAAAGCAGAGTTGGGGAAGTCCATTGTGAAGGAGATGGAATGTCGAGATCATCAACTGATGGGGAATGAAAAGTTGGGGTTTCTCTAGGTTGCTCTTCCCTTGTTAAGACTGCTGTTGGGCTGGATTGTAACTGGTGAGAAGATTTGGATGCAGAGAGGATCCGTTTGGATCTGATTGGATTAGGCAGAGTGTTGAACTAGGTTTGACTTTAGTCATATAAAAAATGGGGGTGGGGGAAGGGCGCAATCTTCATTTTGTTTGTTAAATTTACAGTATTTTTTCCACTTAATATTTAATAATCAGTACCCTTGAATAATATTGTTTTTTTTTGTTAATATAGTATATTTTATTTTCATTTTCATACACTCACATGTATACACCATACAGTATTAAACAATAATTGCATCAATTCCTCTTGTCAACAATGCCCCAGAAAATAAAAGCCCAATATACCTCTTCCATCCTCCATACACCTCTTTCTTCCACCACCCTCCAACTTTCTATCTTCCCTCCATCATCCCCCTCTACCCTACTTCCCCTCGCCCTCTACCACTCCTCTCTCCAGATCCGCTCCCCCCCTTCCCTTTCGCCTTCCCCCCCACCCCCTCTCCCATCCCTCTCTACCCATCTTTCTTCTTTCCTCCTCCTCCTCCCCTCAGTGTATTTCCACTATATGTTAATGTATTTGGCTTATCCTATTTTTAAAGAAAAATTAGAGAAAAACAGTATACGTGTGAAGTCACATTACATTGAGATCTAACACATCTTGTCTAGCCTAACACATCTTGTCTAGCCCCTCCTCCTTCCCCCACCCCACCCCCGACTTCCCAGAACCCGTACACGGTATAGATTTTTAACAAACACAGTCTAAAATCTATTGAGAAAAAAGAAATAAAGAAATTAATAACATCTCTACATTGATCTTAGCTTCTTCTTGCTAAGCTAACTTTAAACAATTTAAATCATTCTTGATCTTCCTGGTCCTTTGTCCTTTGAATAATATTGTTAATGAAAGAGTAGCAAAATAAAATTAAAATTACTAAAAATGACAAAAAAAGCATTTTACAGAACATAAACAAATAACTCTAAGTCCCAAACCAGTATCTTCATCTAACGTAGCCATGACAATGACCTGAGTTATGTTGCTTGCAAAATTAAAATTCATAATGCTTATACAAGCTCTAATTTTTTTTTCAAATGCAGTTTCCTGTTTAGTCATTTCTATGTTTAGCCATTCAATCTATGTACCTTTTTCTTTTTGGCTGTCGTCGTTAAAAAGGATTGTTTTTCTTTGCAACTCTAGCAATTTTTGGCTGTGAAAAGGAAACCACCAAGTGATTAAAAGCAATTTAGGGAGGGCAGAGAAGGTGAATGGTTAAAAAAAAAATCATAACAGCCTCCAAGGAGGAGATCAGGGCTTGGGTCAAACTGGTGGAAATTCATCTTAGTGAGAGTAGAGGTTGCCACCCATCCTGAAATAACAAAATGTGCCCTCTTTTTTCAACTAGGCATTGCTCAGAAATTCTGGATAATTATACATTAATATCTACCCTTCACTTTCTTGGGAAACTTGTTGAGAAAGTAATAGAGCTGCTCCAGCTGTAGAAAGGAAATAGTTTACCTAGACTTATATTCATTTCATGGCTGTGTATGATATGGAGATAATAATATTTCACTTATGGGCATCCTATGACAAGACTGAGATAGAGAATGTGACACTCCTGGAGTTGATCGATATCTCAGTGGTTCAGTGGCTTTCAATTGACTATGAACCACCTCCACTGATTGGGCAAAGGGTGGGGGTATTGTTCTGTAGTGGTTTTTCTTCTTAAAGGAGAATAAATGGTGAGGGGAGAGGTCAATCCCAGGTGCCTCAATTGTGGAATCACACAAAGCTTGATGCTGTCCCAATTAATTACTCCTAAGTGATGCCACCGAGATGCTGTCCAGGTATCTGGAGGCCATTAGGTTTTGGATGGTGAGCAACAAGATTCAGCTTCATCCCAGCAAATCAGAGTGGCTTTAAATTAGAAACCATCTGATTCCAGAAAAATATCATTTTTGGTTCTGGTTAGAGTTATGTTTCCTGGGATGCAATTTGGAATCATTCTGGATTGATGGTTCTATCTGATACTTTGAGTATGACCCACTCTGAAATGGGTCACTCAAACCTAAGTCACCACTTGATTGGACTACTGCAAGGATCTCCTAAAAGGAGATATCCTGACGATCACGTGGAAATTATAACTGGTCTAGAATGCAGTGGTTTGAGTAATCATGGGGGCTCCCCAATTCACGCATAGCAGCCCAATGCTTCAAGAGCTGCATTACTTGCCAGCTGGGTGCAATTCAAGATGCTCATTGATAACTTTAAAGAGTATCTTATTTGGCTCAAGACCTGGATGTCTGCAGGATCGCATTTACCCATTCAACTGGAACTAGTAGTGTGGGCTCCCTCCACATTTCTTCATTGAGTGGATATCATATCCAAGGACTACAAACTGACTCTTCTCAATCATACTCCCTTTCTGTAGAATAGCATTCTGTCAGATGTCTGGATGACCCTTTCCATCCTCATTAGAAAGTTAATTGGAATAATGAAGTTTTATTAGGTCTGGTAGTCTGCAAAACTATCGTTTTGTTCTCTTTGGGAGTTGAAAACCTCCTTATTTCTGGTTATATTCATAAATGTTGCTGGTGCTATGCATAGCTTGTATAATATATTGTTTCCCCTGTTTTGTACTGTTTTAAATCCAGTCTACAGAGATAGCAATATATGCCAATCTTATAAGCAAATCAATAATTACCCAAGAATTTTAGTGATAGATGCAAATTTTATATGATAAAAATTGAGGCTATTACACTTGCAAACAGATCAGTGCTAAAGTAGAAGATACTATTTAGATAAAGTTACTGGGGGGAAAAGCAGAAAAGTACATGTATATTTCTGGCCACTATAATATATACAATCTTGATAAAGATAAAAGAAAAGGTTTCTCTTGACCAGTTGTGTCTGACTCTAGAGCAGTGATGGCTAACCTTTTTGTCTTCACGTGCCGAAAGTACACGTGCGTATGTGCTATAGCGCACTTGAGCGCCCGCACCCATAATGCAAGGTGCACACAACCTCCCCGTGCGTGCAATGCACATGCATGGGTGACCCCGCCCTGCCCTCACCTGCGCATGCACCAGCCCCCCCCCCCTTGCCCATTTTTGGCTTCCAGATTGGTGCAGGAAGCCTTCCAGGTTCAAAAGAATGATTATACTGTGAGGTACACAGGATGCTGTTACTTTTCCACCAAAGGGATACCTATTTATCTACTTGCATTTGCATGCTTTCGAACTGCTGGGTGGGCAGGAGGGGGCAAGAATGGAATTCACACCATCATGTGGCACTGGGTCTCAAATTGCCAACCTTTCAGTCAATAAGCCCAGCATCTTAATCACTGGGCCACCACACCCTGTATACCAGGGTTGTCAAACTCATATCGTCACGGCGGCATCACGTGACATATTGGGAGTTTTTTCCCCTTCACTAAACCAGGTGTGGGTGTAGCCAGCATGTGACGCATCCCATCCACGGGCTGGGAGTTTGACAGCCCTGCTCTATATAATCATGAGGTCCTTCCAATTTTCCTGTAGGTTTTTTGGTAATTATATCTCATTCTATCCATCCTTTATATAATTATATATAATAATATCCATTATATCTATTATATCGATCCTTATTCAACATGATATGAAATGCATTTCTGGGTCATACAATATATATATGTGTATATAATGTATAGGTATATACAAGCACTTACGTTATCTTCCAATTCCTTGATGTAGTGCTGCAAAACTTTATGGAGTTAACTGTGGAATCCATATCTCCATCAAACCATAAAATAATAAATCTTTTGGGCATTTACCGTTTTTCATTTATGTCTATTTGCAAGAATATTTTGGAACACCAGACTTTTTTTAAATAGCAAAATTATGTGGTTAGTGAAAGAAATGGAGTTAAAGATTACAGGAAGCTTTCCATTAGATGAATTTTGCATTGGTACTGCATATACTTTCAGCTGAGTGCAGGTTCATTGTAGCTTAAAATTCTGCCCTCCACCACCTTCACCCCACCCCGCCACCAATGGATTGTTGGCATGGGATCTAAGATCCAAGTCTTTCTGGCATCTCAGGCTGGAGAAAAAGCTGGTTAATTGATGGGATGTGTGGATTTACTGTTTCTCATTGGTCCTTCCTCTTCTGAATCTGGGTTGCTCTTGGATTTCAATATATTAACAATCCCTATTTGTATTACTAGCTTTTAATAAGTGTTCACCTATAACAATTGTAACGCATATGTTACAATTTGATCTCATGAGATCTGAACTATTTATTCTATGAGATAATCTCCTTAGGCTGCATCTGCAATAGCTACATTTTCAGTGTAAAATAAACTGCCCAAAACACGTGACTTGTCCTTTGTTTTGAACATGATGTTCAAGAGCTAAATAATTCCTAATCACTGAAATCTAGAGCTGGATCATCATGTTTTCCATGCCATAATTTCAGACTTTGACTCATCTGCCAACTTGTTCAGAAAACTGATAATTAACACGACCATTTTTGATGTACAGAATATTCTTATTGCATCAGGTTAATCTTTTTGAGCAACAGAGGTTTATTTTCAAAGATCACTATGTTCTTGTGAAGTATGTTTAACCCTTGTAATGGTGTAACCTCAGCACTGTAGCTAACATGGAAGTAACCAATAAATGTGGCAGAATGGAAGAGACAATTCGTACCTGTTTCACCCAGTGGTGGGATTCAAATAATTTAATAACCCTCTGCCCTAATGACCATCTGGGTAGGTGGGGCTTGGTGGTCATGTTACTGGGTGGGCATGGCCAACTCAACATCACTCACGTTGATGGACGCGTCACCTTAGCTGTTACAATATAATAAGGGTTAACCGGAGAGGCAGTTTCTATAAGCAGGGCAATAAAGATTAGGCTAGAAACAACACCAGAATGTTTCCCTCCTGCCTTCCTTACAGGATTAGCCCTGTAAAGTGGGAAAAAACAAAATAAGATTTCTTCCAACAACCGGTTCTCCGAACTGCTTAGAAAGTTACCAACCGGTTCTCCCGAATAGTTGCGAACTGGCTGAATCCCACCACTGGTTTCACCCAACTAAAATAGAGTGATGGGCAATACTTTTACATGTTTCCTGTTAATGTCATTGATGTTGAATGAGTAAGCAGTCCTGTGAATGCTATCTTATCTTAGTTAGCAGAAGGTGAGACATCATTTGTATTTTCAGCTTAATATTAGTCTTTTCAGCCTTTTTCTATTTGCAGACATATCCTTCTTGAAATTATCTACTTTCCTGGTCACTTTGCCCAAAGGACTCATTCTCTGCCCCACCCATTTTTTCTTTTTCTTTTTTCCTTTTTTAATTATGTTTTTCCTGCCATAGTAAGTCAGTCCTGCAAAAATATTTAAGAGGTGAACTCAGTAAAGAATGGGAGGAAACCCTTTCTTCTGAGCAAGTTTCTCCTGATGTGATCACTCAACCCTCCAGAAATACTTAAGGGTGGAATTCTGTGAAGAATAGAGAGGAGGAAATGTTTCCTTTTCCATGTTTTAGGAGGAGAATTGCCTGATGGAAGGTTGGGTTAATCCTCAAAAGTGATGTTTTAAGAATTTCAACAGATACGAAGATACAGGAAATGCTGATACATTACCAAATTGAAAGTCATTACAAATTATTTTAGCATATCTGTTGCGTTCTGCACTGCCCACATATCAAATATGAGGAAAAAATATTTATTTTAAGAAGGTCTAGATCAGATTGAGACCATAACCTCCTCAATCGTCCATTATTTTTCTATCTATTTGAGCCATCTAGTTTACTTTCCTGAGTGGAAACAATGACCTCAAGAGACAATTAAAAATGATGACATTGTAATGGCATCGGAAACCTATAAAAGGGAAAATGTCACTGTCTTGTAGCTTGTACTGTTCAAATTTTGTAAGTCTAATAAAACATAATTAGAAATAAATGAATAAACAAACAAATCTTATTCAAAATGGCACCCTTGTCCACCAACAACTCTTCAGCCGACATGAACTTCTTTAGCTGGGTAATAATAGCTGTAAGCCAAACACCTGGTTTGAGAGAACATAGAAAGACTGGCCACTGTTCAGAAATGCAGTAGCAAGCTGTACTGATAGCCCTTGCTGAACTAAATTCTACTTCACTAACTTAATTACTCCATGGAGAACTACAACAGTTTCATACCTCAGAGATCATTCTGTGGTAGTAGGCGGATGTAAATGGAGAGAGAGAGAGAGAAGGAGGGAGGGAGAGCGAGAGGGAGCGGGGGGGAATGGATCATTCAAACAAATAGTTTGATTTTACTTTATCTAATTGGCTTGATGATTTATTCCATGTTTACTGTATTGTATGAATCATGGTCATATTCGATCTTGGAGCTGAATTCAGGAATAAATTAAAGCAATTCATACATGTCTCTTTTCAACTTTCAAGATGGTTGAAAGACTTAAAATGCTACTCTCAGTTCCTGATTTGCTTAGCGCCTTAGGCATTCCATATAAAACTTGTTTGTTCTTTATTAAATAGCATGAGACATTTAATTAAGATTATGCACACACACACACACACACAATTGCGTAACAAAGTGAGGTCTCGTTACTTGTCCCAGCTTCTGCCAACCTAGCAGTTCAAAAGCATGTAAAAATTCCAAGTAGAAAAATAGGGACCACTTTGGTGGGAAGGTAACAGCGTCCCGTATGCCTTCGGCATTTAGTCATGCCGGCCACATGACCACGGAGACGTCTTCGGATGATGCTGGCTCTTTGGATTTGAAACGGAGATGAGCACTGCCCCCTAGAGTCTGGAATGTCTAGCACACATGTGTGATGGGAACCTTTACCTTTAAGCTTGTGCCATGATCATTTTCAAAATAAATATATTTCTTTTGAATCAAAACTATCAGACCTTGTTAGGGGGAGAAATGTCTTCTATGAGGGGTTTTTTTCCCCATTTTTTTTATTTTTTAAATAAAAACAAATAAAATCATCCTCAATTACAAAGTTGTAGAAAGTGTGTCAATTGGTTAGGTGCATCCCTTCCACAGTCATCACCTCTAATTCATATCAAATTATCTACTTTACATCACATATATTTATATATGGTTGTCATTATCATACCTCATCCTTCATATGACTATAGTTGTTTTAACATCCCTTTATAACAAATATTCCAAGATTTAAAACAAATCCACATAGTGGCATTACCTTATCTATTTAAAATACTATCCGATCACATTATTCCTTTATAACACATTCAAAATAAAAAATAAATTATGTTTAATAACAAAGTTTTTAAACCTCTTTTCTTAATCATTGTTTACAACTTTTATCCAATTTCCCTTTTATCCTATCAATACAAATTATTACATTATTATCATTATCAGTCATTTATTTAGCAATAGTTTGACTAAGTTTAACTAACTTTTCCCCTTTTTTCATCATTTAAAATTTTAACCAAATTTCCTCTTATCAAACCAATACATATACAGTATATACGTTATTATCCTTATCAATTATTTATCCTACTTTATCCATTAACACTACATTTTTAACATAATTCTCTAATTTTAACAAAAATTTTAAACCTTTTCTTAATCATTGTTTACAATTTATAGCCAATTTTCCCTTTTATCATGTCAATACAAATAATTACATTATTATCATTATCAGTCATTTAGTTTGACTGTGTTTAACTTACTTTTCCCCTTTTTTTCGCCATTTAAAAATTTATACCAAATTTGCAAAGTTTTTAAACCTCTTTTCTTAATCATTGTTTACAATTTATATCCAATTTCCCTTTATCCTGTCAATACAAATTATTACATTATCATCATTATCAGTCATTTATTTAATGATACTTTGACTAAGTTTAACTTGCTTTTTCCCTTTTTCACCATTTATTTTTTTTCATCAAATTTCCTTTTTTCTTAATCATTGTTTACAATTTATATCCAATTTTCCCTTTTATCATGTCAATACAAATTATTACATTATTATCATTATCAGTCATTTAATTTAACTGTGTTTAATTTACTTTTTCCACTTTTTTCACCATTTGAAAATTTATACCAAATTTCCTCTTATCAAACCAATACATATATATACATTGTTGTCATTCTCAATTATTTACCTAACTTTATCATTATCACTACATTTTTAACATAATGCTCTAATTTTAACTAAATTTGACTAGTATTTTATTATTAGTTTTCATATCTCAACCTGTGTCTTTCCAATAATAGTGTAGTCCTATTTCTTTTGCCATTTGTGGCATTGATCTTCTGGTTATTTCCTTAATCAAATTTGTTTGGACTTCTCTTCGCAACTTGTTGCTTATTACATATCTTATAAAATCTCAAAACCCTCAGCTTCCTTAATCAGTTGATATTTGGTTATCAGTAGTGTTTTGATCAAAATTTCTCTCCTTAACTCCATCCATTCTTCTCTTTTTCCTTCTTCTATACCATGAAATCTGTAGTAAAGCGCCTTTCCATCTATCTTCCCTTTCCTTGTTTCACTCTTTCCATCTCCATCCACACTCAGTTCACTATCAATATCCACAGTTATCTTGCCTCTTTGTTCATTTCCCCCCTGGCTTTTTAGAACTCCAGCCTCTACTTTTTCCATTTGCTGAATATCTTCTATTTGGGAGTATCTTCCATTTTTCCATTAGGTTTTGCCACATTAAAACTTATATTTCCAAAATTTTCCAATCTTTTCTCAATTCTCTTTGTTGTTTCTAATAATTTTTGAATTCCCAACATAATCTGTTGTAGTGTTATGGTTTCTGTTTGAAGTAGTGTCATCCTTGCAATTAATAAACATTGCCACTCTAGTTTAAAAACAAATCTTTGTTTTCACTTCTTTGCAGCTAGCAACAAACATCCAGAGAACACCTGCATAAACAATCCATGCCCTTCTTTATAAACAAGCTGAAGCCTTTGAAGTGCAAGGTCAAAATGATCAAAGGGAAAAAAGAAAAAGCAATGTTTCCAGGTCTCAACCTCCAACCTCCAAGTGGCAGTATAACTTCTTTTCCCTCTAAGATTGTTACCCTCTTTATATACCTTTTAAATCTTCTTTATGTTTCAGGCTTTGGAAGAAATAAAGTTCTTAAATGAAACCAAATAATAAGAAAAAATCCATCCCAATCAATATTGTAGAAGTAAAGGAAAAAAATTAATCCATAGATAAAAAAGGAAATAGAAGAAAATCCAAAACTTTCACTTTAAAAAGTAAAAAATATTCACAAAACTTCAATCGATAGAAAAAAATAAAATAAAAAATAACACACTGTCCAAGAATGCTTAATTCTGTCGCTTGTTTCCTTTTTCTTTACCAATTTAAATTAACTTCAATCTTTTTTGGGCAGTCTTTTATAAAAATAAAATTTCCTCACCAGATGGACACACTCTCTCTTTCCGCTTTTCCTTCCGTTGCGGAGCTGTCCTGACTTCAGCAGCTTGAGGCTGTGCTCTTCGGGATGGTTTAGGTCCAGATTGATCATCCAGCGGCTCCGAGATCGCACGTCATATCATCACGATGTCTGATCCTTTCTGCGTCTTCTATGAGCTTTTATTGGTATGTCAGAAGTGATCTTGGGAAACAATGGCTGTTATCTCAATTTCCAATGTAGTAATCACATCTAACTTACATTATTGTGAAATGGACTTGATATGGCTTGTTCTTGGATTGATTCACAAAGTCCAAAATAGTTTGAGCCCATTTTTCTTGAAAGACTCTTTTCACTATATGAAACTGCCCACATGCTGAGATTAGTTTCAGATCCTTGTGTTGTGTGAGAATGAAGGACAAAGTTTTTCCACATTTCTGGCTTTGTGTGCCAAATGAAATGCAAAAGGATCCATCAAAAGATGGATTCAAATGGTTCCATCACCCAAAACATTATTTGAAATTATTTTTATATTGGTTGACTAAAGTGTTAACTAAAATAGTTTTAAATAGTAACTTTTAAGACTATTGCTTTAGTGAAGTTCTCAGAAGGCAGCTTTCACAACAGAAAAGACAATAAAGCATCAAGTCAGAACAGATTATTGCACCATAAAATATCATAAAACACCCTGTACAATAGTAGAGTGTGATAGTAATAACATTATCTATAAAAACAACCATCCAGCATAATATTGTATGAATGTATAAACCGTATATAATAAGTGTGGGCATGCACAACTACAACATTTGCTTTGGACTCTGATTTGATGATTTAGAAAACCGATCAACTCATTCTGGAGCCTCGTTTTTTAATTTTGAACCTAAAATTCTCTCCTTCTGAATCTCTCCTCAACTGGACATAACTACAGCTTCAAAATAACTTTCTGGAATACTCTGGATTTGATTTGTGAATGACAGATTATACTTTTCTAGATAAATAAGCTCAAGGTGTTTTGTTTTTTTAAATTTAAATCTTTATCTTTTAGGAAAATCACTGACACAATTTTTAAAAATATGTCATAGTAAAATGATGAAAATTGTATACAGTCAATCCTTTATGGGAAATAAGCCTATTAACTTTCAAATTATTGTAGATAGGACTTTTTATGCAAAAATAACATTTTAATTGTTAGGGAAATGAAATACCTAAAGGTTAAGTGTATCCCCCTATGTTTACCTATGTATGTACCAGGGATGGGTTTCAAAATTTTTAGAACCTATTCTGTAGGTGTGGCCTGTTTTGAGGGAGTGGCTTGGTGGTCATGTGACTGGGTGGCTGTGGCTTGGTGGGCATGTGATTGGGTGGGCATGGCCAACTTGAAAAATGTGGTGAAACTCACTTAACAATGCTCTTGCTTAGCAACCAAAATTTTGGGCTCAATTGTGGTCATAAGTTCTCTTTCTTTTTCTTTTTTTCTTTTTCTTTTTTTTCTCTTTCTTTCCTTCCTTCCTTTTGTTTCTCTCCACCTCTGTCTATCTTCTCTCTCTCTCCCACTTCCTTTTTCTTTCGTTTTTCATTCTCTTTCTATCTTTGTCTCTCTCTTTTTCTCCTATTCTCCCTCCATTCCTTCCTTCCTTCCTTTCTTGTGTGTATCTCTTTCTTTCCTGTGTGTATCTCTCCCCCTCCCTCCCTCCCTTCCTTCCTTCCTTCTTCCTTCCCACACTAAATTTCACGAACCGGTTCTGGCGTACTGGTGCGAACCAGGAGACACCCACCCCCTGGTATGTACCAGAGGTGGGTTCCTACAAGTTCGCACCTATTCGGTAGAACCGGTTTGTCAAATCTACCGAACCAGTTAGAAAAGGTTCCACCAGTGGACCCGGAAAGCAGGCCACACCTTCAGAAGAGGTTCCAAAAAATTTTCAAACCCACCACTGCCACACACACACACACAGACAGACAGACAGACAGACTGACACAGAGAGAGAGCGAGAGAGAGAAAGAAAGGAAGAAAGAAAGAAAGAAAGAAAGAAAGAAAAAGAGTGTGAGAGATGAAAGAAAAAAAAGAAAAAAGGGACAGAGAGACAAAAGGAAGGAGAGAGAGAGAGAGAGAGAGAGAGAGAGAGAGAGAGAGAAAGAAAACACATGGCCGGCAAGCCACTCCCACCAGGTCACATGGCCAGCAAGTCACTCCCACAAAGGTGGCCACACCCACAGAGTAGGTTCCAAAAATTTTTGAAACCCACCCCCTGGTATGTATGCTATCTGGAAAAAGTTGCTTCTGACTAGGAAATTTGTACTTTTCAGAAGTAGCTACAGCAACTTAAAACATCTTCAGATTGTGTTCAGGCACCTGCACATATATATATATATATCATTTGTAACCATCATGAAAGTGGGTACATCATATATGTCCCTAGGTGCATTACACATTTTAGCCCTGAAGTCTGCAACTCTAATTTTTGAACTTCTCCCACCTGCATCTCCCCATCCCTTATGTTCTGGAGAATATTAAAACCTGTATTATTTTGTAGCATTTTGGTCAGTCCTCATGAAGATTTGCATGGAGATTTTAGATTTTTTCCCCTCATAGAGCATTTTTAGCTTTATTCTACAAGTGGGATGTGTGTAAAAAAAAATCAAGATGGCTTAAAAATCAGTGCAAATGAAGCTCCAACCCATTTTTACAGGCTGCTAGAGTTTTGACTGTCTGGTCAATCAATCAATCTGGCTGCCATCTTGACGTTTTTGACATTTTTGTGTGTGAACATCCCTGGTTTTATAGTTCTGTTATTATTGTACAAGCTAACGTTTTCTCTGGTCTTCATTTTCTTATATGATTATTAGTCAGTTTGAAAATAGTTACATTAAAGAATGGAGCACAAATTTAAGTAAATCAATACATAAATCAGGGCATCCATGTCCTATATGTCTGCCTTGTAACAAACCATTTGAGCTTTAAACCCATTTGTTTGAAGAAATGGTAGAACTGAGAAAGAGGTGGGTTCCTACCAGTTCGCACCTATTCGGTAGAACTGGTTCGTCAAATCTACTGAACCGGTTAGAAGAGGGTCCACCAGTGGACCCGGAAAAAAGGCCACACCTACAGAAGAGGTTCCAAAATTTTTTGAAACCCACCACTGGTCCTTGGATATAATTATTCTACACTATCATGCTCCTATTTATAAAACTCAGTGCCTCTGTGAAAGGTAAGGATGACTACTGCATTTATGGTGCAATCAGAACATTGCGTGTGTTGAAGTTGTTTTAACGCAAACCAAAGATGCCTTTTAAAAAACAGGTTGACATCATATTCTTATGCATGCCAGTGCTGTGTGTGAGGTAATTTAAGGTGGTTCTGACAAGTGTCGTGAGCATCTTCATATCCGGTCACATGGGCAGCAAGCCACTCCCACAAAGGAGGCCACACCCACAGAGTAGGTTCGAACAATTTTTGAAACCCACCACTGGAATGCTCTTCCCATATTTGGCTGAAAGTGGCAGGGGAAAGCAATTATTTCACAAGCTGTTTTGATTTACTGTATTTGTTTGTTAGGCCAGTGTTTCTCAACCTTGGCAACATCAAAATGTGTGAACTTCTACTCCCAGTATTCCCTGGCCAGGGATTTCTGGGAGTTGAAGTCTATACATCTTAAATCTGCCAAGGTTGGGAAATACTGCTCCAGACAATACAGGTAGTCCTCAACTTACAACAGTTCATTTAGTGGCCATTCAAAGTCACAACATCACTGAAAAAAGTGACTTATGACCATTGTTCACACGTATGACCATTGCAGCATCCCCACAGTCATGTGATCAGAATTCAGATGCTTGACAACCGGTTCATAGTTATGACGGTTGCAGTGTCCCAGGATCAGGGGTTCTCCTTTTTGCAACCTCCTGATGAGCAAAGTCAATGGGCAAGCTAGATTCACTTAACAACCATGTTACTAATTTAACAACTGCAATGATTCACTTATCAAATGTGGCAAGAAAGATTATAAAATGAGAAAAACTCACTTTAGAAATGTCTCAGGAACATAAATTCTGGGCTCAATTGTCCCATTTAACCACTGCGCCAAGGTGGCGCAGTGGTTAAATGCAGCACTGCAGGCTACTTCAGCCGACTGCAGTTCTGCAGGTCGGCTGTTCAAATCTCACCGGCTCAGGATTGACTCAGCCTTCCATCCTTCCGAGGTGGATAAAATGAGGACCCGGATTGTTGTTGGGGGCAATATGCTGACTCTGTAAACCGCTTAGAGAGGGCTGAAAGCCCTATGAAGCGGTATATAAGTCTAACTGCTATTGCTATTACTCTTTCCATCACTACCAACGAAGAAACTGGTGGTTCAGAATAAGGCAGATTAATAGGAGTTTTCAGGAGAAAACTAGGATGCAGCCATCCTAGCCATTAAAGTATCTTTAATACTTAATGCATCAAAAGCAGCCATCGGAGAAGGAGATGCCAGATTTTGGGACAGGTCTTGATGCTTGTGGATAGGCTTATAACGACAGGATTGCATCAGAGCATGACTGACTCACACTGGTTATACATAATTATGCTGTTAGGCAGGATTTGGGAGTAGCCGGTCCCCATCCAGAAGCCTGTAAGTATTACAACGAACGCATAAATATGCATAAATTAAACCAGCAACTCCATATTATAAAATCCCCCAATTTGCTACCAGTTGAACCCATCAGTCTCATTTGAAAGCTTGTTGCTTTACTTAAAACAGCTCAGTGCCTGTTGGTAACTGCAAACCAGTGGTGGGTTTCAAATAATTTACCAACCAGTTCTCTGCCCTAATGACCAGCTGGGCAGGCAGGGCTCGGTTGTCATGTGATCATGTGGGGGTGGCCAAGTCAATGTCATTCAGGTCGATGGGCACTTCGCCTTAGTTGTTACAATGGTAATAAGGGTTAACCGGAGAGGCAGTTTCTGTAAGCAGGGAAATAAAGATTAGGCTAGAAACGACACCAGAATGTTTTCTTCCTGCCTTCCTTACAGGATTAGCCCTGTAAAGTGGAAAAAAAACAAAAGATTTCTTCCAACAACTGGTTCTCCGAACTGCTTAGAAAGTTACCAACTGGTTCTCCCGAATAGGTGCGAACTGGCTGAATCCCACCACTGCTGCAAACCTTCTATGGAGTTTTTGCTGACAGTGGAAAATAAACGCACTTGTGATTTGTGGGTTTGATGATTAGAAAGAGTAGAATATGGGGGGTGGAGGAGGAGCCACAAATAAATAAATAAATTGACAATTGTGAATAAAGAAAACAGGTCTTTTTTTCTCCCCTGTTCAGTGTCTTTTACTTATTTCTCATTTGCTTATCATATTTATTTATTTATTTATTTATTCATTCTTTCTTTCTTTCTTTCAACTTAAAAATCTTTCATTTGTAATTATTACAATGTACTTACATGACTCTTGGGCTCTCAGAATTTCCAGCATGGAGAGCCAGCAGGGTAGAATGCCAGTTCCTGCAGCTGAGGAACATCTGGAGAGCAGCAGGTTGAGGCAGGCTGCTTTACAGTGTAAAGTCACGGCAGCCACACTTAACCGTAAACAATATCATAATGTGATTTGATTATTTTACCTTAGTGTCCCAGATAAACCTTATTGGGGTTTATAATTATGGTCTATGCTTTAGGGTGTTATGTAAAGCAAATTACTGCGACTTATTATAACAAACCATGGGGAAAACAAGCCATGGTTGAAAAATAGGTGAGTTTAGCCCTCCCTCCCCAACTTTTTCCAAACTGACAGACATCCTGTATTGCTAACATGTCAACCATTGAAACAAAAATACAAGAACTAAGTAGAAGTAAATAAACATTGGATGTTCTCTTCATGGTGGTCTGGATCATCGGTCCATTTCACCCAAACCTGTTTTATTCTGATGGATGGCATCATGGCAAAATCTCAGACAAGAAACATCTGAATATGCCACCAGCAGTTAGTGAGCTGCAGCAAGAGTTGTGGCTTCCCTCCAAAATATTTTATTTGCTTTGAAAAGACTGAAGCTTTTCTCAGACTTTGTGATATCATCCAGTAATGGCTGCCAATCAGCTAATTTCGAGGCCTTCTATTCCACCCCATCTCCGTTCCTTATCACACAGGGTCCTCTTTCCCTGGCAGACAGCCCACAGCACACGATAACTATTATTTAGCCTTCTAAGGAAAAGAAGCCTTCTTTTTGGGAAGTTTAAATAATATTCAGATATCTAGTGCTGCTGCATACAAGTTTACACAGATAAAGAATAACATACTCATAATGAAAAGAAAATATTCATCAATATTTAAACAGTGAGATGATTATTCCGTATGTCAGTGGTTCCCAAACTTGGCAACTTTAAGACTTGTGGACTTCAACTCCCAGAATTCTCCAGCCAGCTCCACAAGTCTTAAAGTTGCCAAGTTTGGGAACCACTGCGCGTATGTGAAAGATGAAGGTGGTTAAACATAGTTGCCTCTTCTAAATGTTTGGAACGATCTCAGTGAAAATGTCAAAGAATGTTGCCACATTGGTATTTCTATGAGACCACAGCCTTCCTCAAGCTGGTGTTCTCCAGGTGTTCTGGACATATTGTAATCCTTACATGGAATGGGCCAAAGGCTAAGAGTTTATGAGAGCTGAATCTTCAAAACGTGTGGGAGGATGCTTGCTGGGGGAAGTCTGAAGTATTTGGAGATCAAGGTTTGATGCTATCACCCCGGGCATTTGATCTATGCTCTCTTAAGTTCAGTAAGAAAAAGAAAGCGCTCCCAAATAGCCAATCAAGTACCAAAGTATGAAATCAACTGCTTCTATTTGCTCCCATAATTCCTTGAGAGGTACAATAGCAACTAAATATTCTCTTAACAACAGAAGTATATTTAAAGTACAATCCTATTAATACTTTTGACAACAGTAGTAGTAGATGTTTATTTACACTATTTGTTTACCAGCTGAGTGAAACACATGCCCATTCCCTCCCCATATAATAGCAATAGCAATATAGCAATAGCAGTTAGACTTATATACCGCTTCATAGGGCTTTCAGCCCTCTGTAAGCGGTTTACAGAGTCAGCATTTCGCCCCCACAGCCTGGGTTCTCATTTCACCCACCTTGGAAGGATGGAAGGCTGAGTCAACCTTGAGCCGGTGAGATTAGAACTGCTGAACTGCAGAACTGCAGTCAGCTGAAGTAGCCTGCAGTACTGCACTCTAACCACTGCGCCACCTTGGCTCTTGTATTGTTGTTGTATTGCTGTTTATTACTGCAACCCAAAAAGACTTGAGATGAAACATCTGAAAATCATGTATGTGCTCCTTGAAGACCTGTAGACAGAGCACTTTGTTCCTCCTCTTCTCCAACTGCCATCTGAATTCAGAGGCCAATAGAAATAAGTAAATCACACTTCATTCAGTAAGCACTTGATTCCTCACAGCATTGTAGCCAGGGGTGGGTTCCTGCCAGTTCTAGCCTCTTCTATAGAAGAGGCTCCACAAATCTACAGTGCCGTTTAGAACCAGTTCCAGCTCCCTCCCCCCGCCCATCCACACATCAAGATGAAGAGCGAGAGGAGGAATTCTGGGAGTTGAAGTCCACAAGTCTTAAAGCTGTCAAGTTTGAACACCCCTGGGGTTTTTTTTCTAAAGGGTTAGGGGTGCAAGGGTCTTGTAACTTGACAGCTGTAAGGCTTGCGTGCTTCAAATGGCAGTTTCTGAGCCAACATTTTGGTTGCTAAGGAAGAGCATTATTAAGTGAGTTTCACCACATTTTACAAGTTGGCCACGTCCACTCAGTCACATGGCTGGCAAGCAACTCCCACCCAGTCACATGGCCAACAAGCCACTCCCACCCAGTCACATGGCCAGCAAGCCACTCCCACAAAGCAGGCCACACCTACAGGTTCTAAAAAAATTTGAAACCCACCACTGATTGTAGCTGAATAAAATCCTGCCATACTTATCACATAAGGCTATTAAGTATGAGCTGCAAAAATCCACAACGAACTGAATGGTAGCAAAAAAATACAGAAAACTTTAACTTTTTGCTGCCATCTAATAATCATCTGGATTTTTAATAGCTCAGATCTTGTAGCCCTTTATAGATTAAATGCAGTGGGGATACTTCCAGGTATTTTTTTTTTGTTTGCATCCGAAACAGAATATTTTACATATTAGTGAGGAGCAAGAAACTCTCCATGATTACTAAAGTTTCAGAGGCCTTTGCATGAATATCAGACAAATCCTGTACTTGCTGTTCAGTTGAAGTTCACATAAGTATTGTAGGAAGTTATCACCCAGCCCTCTCCCAGAAAAATGAAATATCCTAGAAAATATTGAAAAGTCAGAATATTTCTCTGGATGTGAAAAGAAAGAAACATGTTTTAAAAGACAGAATAGCTCCCTGTAGCTTCCTGCCCGTCCACACTTTGTCAATGGGCCATTAAGAAGGCCAAGCTAGTCCACTTTACATAATAAAGACTTCTCCACTTCAGCTACAGGAAAGCATGATAATATTGGCCCCAACTGACCACATGGCATCTGAGAACTCAACAAAACCTGGATTCAAAACACAGCCCAGAGAGTTGCCCCTGCATGGCCCCATGGGAGTCTGACAACCAATCAGAATACATTTCTTACACAGGAACAGGAAACAGAGAGGTGGGACTGAACAGGTTGTAAAAAGCCTAGCAAACCCCTCCCTCAGCCCTTCTCTTCTTCTCCACCAACATTGAAGCATGTGATCACCTTTTCTGTTCAAGGCTCAAGCCATGTGGTCCTGTCCACCAATAAACCATCTTTCCAAGCAGCAACCATGTCTCCAGTGTCTTTTTCCCCACTTGGAGCCGAACCCAGAAGGGCATTTCTTTCATCAGTATCTTCAGGATTTCAGTCTGCAAATCATGTTCTCTTCCCTTCTACAGGAGCACATATAATGGTCTAGTTCAGTGATGGAGAAACCTTTTGGCACCAAGTGCCCAAACCATGCACATCCATGTGTGTGTGCCAGAGAGCCAGAAACCTGAAGACCAGTTGGTTGGTGCACACATGCCTGTTTTTTGACCATTTGGGGGCTACGTTTTCAGGCTGTTTTCGGGCCGTTTTTCAGGCTGTTTTTCCAGGCCATTTTCCAGGCTGTTTTTCAGGCCATTTTCCAGGCTGTTTTTCAGGCCATTTTCCAGGCTGTTTTTCAGGCTATTTTCCGTCTGTTTTCAGGCTGTTTTTTCGGGCCATGTTCAGGATGTTTTTTGGGCTGTTTTCAGGCCGTTTTCAGGCTGTTTTTCAGACCATTTTCAGGCTGTTTTTCAGGCTGTTTTCAGGCCATTTTCAGGCTGTTTCCAGGCTATTTTTCGGGCCATTTTCAGGCTGTTTCCAGGCTGTTTTTCGGGCCATGTTCAGGCTGTTTCCAGGCTATTTCCAGGCTGTTTTTCGGGCCATGTTCAGGCTGTTTTTCAGGCTGTTTTCAGGCCATTGTTCAGGCCATTTTCTGGGCTGTTTTTCGGGCTGTTTTCAGGCTGTTTTTCAGGCCATTTTCAGGCTGTTTTTCAGGCTCTTTTTGGGCCATTTTCAGGCTGTTTTTCGGGCCATTTTCAGGCTGCTTTTGGGGCTGTTTTCAGGCTGTTTTTCAGGCCATTTTCAGGCTGTTTTCAGGCTGTTTTCGGGCTGTTTTTCAGGCCCTTTTGGGCTATTTTCAGGCCATTTTTGAGCTGTTTTTCAGGCCATTTTCAAGCCTGAAAAACAGCCTGAAAGTGGTTCTAAAAGCAACCCAAAAAGCCCCCCCCCAAAATGGCCTGTTTTTTAAACCAGAAGAGCAGATGGTGACAGCGCATGTGCCCACAGAGAGGGCTCTGCGTGCCACCTCTGGCACGCGTGCCAAAGGTTCGCCATCACGGGTCTAGTTCAAAATTATAAAGCAAGGATGAAATGATAATTTAGTGGAACTATTTGGCATTTGTGTAAACTGAAATGCATCACTACAGGTGACTTATGACTATTTTTCGCGCTTACAAACTGTTGCATCATCCCCATGGTCACATGATCAAGATTCAAATGCATGGCAATTGATTCATATCTATGACAGTTGCAGTGTCCCAGAATCATGTGATCAACTTTTGCAACCTTCTGTCAAGCAAAGTCAGTGGGGCAAACCAATCAGCCCTGTTACTAAGTTAACAATTGCAGTGATTCACTTAACAAGTGTGGCAAAAATGTTCCTAAAATGGGGCAAAATTTACTTAACAACTGTCTCACTTAGCAACATAAATTTTGGGCTCAATTGTGATCATAAGTCGAAGGCTACCTGTTGTTGTGGCCCAGCAGGTGCCATTGGAGCTGCCACCAGACTCCAGCATGAGGGGCCCTATGAGTTGGCTCTAGAGGATGTGGAGGACTCTGGACAGGGTTCTGATTCTGAGCAGGGCGCAGAGAGGCTGGTTGGCCACCAGGAGGCACCTGAGCCTTGGACCAGTGGGGAGGAGACAAGGGAGAGTGATCCAGAAGCCAGCAGTGAGTTGTTCCTGGATGCACGCCATCGAAGAGCTAATAGGCGTCAGGAACAATTACACAATTACAGGAGGTGATTGTACTCAGCTGGTGGTCATTAGGCTCCTCTCCAGACTATACGGCCCTCTTTGCAGAAGTCAACACAGGATTGAATGTCAGAGGACAGTACTGGGAGCTTGGCAGGCTGGATTGCTGCCAAGCCTTATGCTGCCTGAGTTTGTCTGAGTTCCTGCCAAGGTCCTTATCTGTTTGTTGCGCTTGGCTTTCAGCCACCAAGGTTTTGGAGTCTTGCTATTAAAGGACATTCCAGTTAAGCTTGTCTCGGCATTCGTTACTGGACGGAGGAGGGGGTCAGAACACCTGTATAAAGCAATCATTACCCATACCATGTGTTGCTTTGTACTTTCAATGGGATACTTGATTATTTGCCTTCATATATAGTTTAATGACTGTATGATTTAATTCTCACTGAAGCTGCTTTTAATTCTAATTAGATTATTCTCTTATTACACAGAATTATGAAATTAAATGTACAAATAGTCCTCAACATGCCATTCATTTATTGACTGTTCCAAGTTACAATAGCACTGGATAAAGTGATTTATTATCATTTTTCATAGGACCACTGCAGCTTCCCCAGGATCATGTTATCAAAAGTCAGCTGCTTGGCAGCTGGTTCATATTTATGACGGTTGCAGTGTCCTGTGATCCCCTTTTGTGACCTTCAGACAAGCAAAGTCAACGAGGAAGCCAGATTCACTTTTCAGCTGTGTTACTAACATAACAATTGAAGCGATTAACTTAACAGCTGTGGCAAGAAAAGTTGTAAAATGTGGCAAAACTCAGTTAACAACTGTCTTGCTTAATAACAGAAAAGTTGGGTTCAATTGTGGTTGTAAGTCGAGGAGTATCTCTGTAAGTACTACCCTTGAAATATTTCCATTGCTGGTTATCTCCATTGTTGATTCAAGCTGGTTGCTCAACTTCCCATAATAATTGTATGCACATACCACTGCTGGTCCTCACTCTGGATGGTGAAAGTGATATGTGTTACATTTGGCTTATTAAATATCATAAAAATGTAATAACAATATTAACATTAACATGACTGACCTCTTGTCTGTTTTTTCTTCTTCCTGCAAGTGTGTTTTGAGATTGGAATCTGCTAAATTACTAAACTTGCAGTCATTAAAAATGTGCAAGTGATTTGTGAAATGTTTATCTAATGTATCATAAGCCTATTGTGTCAAATAAAATGTAGAAGATATAAGATGTGGATTTAAACTCATCAGATTTCCACCCACACAGTATAAGGATACTTTGATGTATAAGATCATAAATGGAAGGTTTAAAAAAATGAGCTGTGGTAGAAATTGAGGTGCAAATAATGTTCTCATATGTTAGTGCTTATTTAGTTAGTTATTTAGTTAGTTAGTTAGTTAGTGTTAAAGGGATGCAGTAGCTCAGTGGATAAGATGCTGAGCTTGTCAATCAGAAAGGTCAGCAGTTCAGCTGTTCAAATCCCTAGTGTTACGTAACGAAGTGAGCTCCCATTACTTGTCCCAGATTCTGCCAACTTAGCAGTTCAAAAGCATGTAAAAATTGCAAGTAGAAAAACAGGAACCACCTTTGAGAAGGTAACAGCGTTCTGTCTGCCTTCGGCATGTAGTCATGCTGGCCTCATGACCATGGAGCCGTCTTCGGACAGCGCTGGCTCTTCAGCTTTGAAATGGAGATGAGCACTGCCCCCTAGAGTTGGGAATGAGTAGCACATATGTTACCTTATGTTAGTGCTGAATGGGCAAAGAAACATCTGAAGAACGTTTGCTAGGAAAATAAATAGGCTACTTTCTTGCAAAGAAATGTGTGGTGTTAAACCATTACAGAGCAGCCCAGAAAAGGGACACAGTGGCAATCCCTGAGATTTCTGTTTAGCCTCCGCTCAGTGCCCAGGTGTACTGTAAGGAGTGCTAAAAAGAGAACGCATATAAAATTCTTTGAACCTTCAAAAATATTCCTAAAGCTACTTTTGGAGCCAGGCTCAATCAAACGCTGCCTATTTTGGCACAAACGTTCAGGAACAAAAGGCAACTTCTCCCATCCCTTTTCCTTCCTGACAGGTTTTGATGGCTCTGAGCCATGACGACTCATTGGCACATTTTGTTGTTCTTAACTTCTTGCTGTACCAGGCACCAAAAGAGCAGCTCAGTAAGTAAAGCACACAGACATAAACAGAGTAGATTCACATCATAAACACCATAATTTCTTTTTTTATTCCAACTTTTACAGAGATCCGTGTTTGTCTAAAATCCGTCAACCTTGACATTTGTAATCAAATACCTGAAACCTATATGGCATCATGAGTTATATAGCCTCAGTTCAATGGTGGGTTTCAAAAATTGTTCGAACCTACTCTGTGGGTGTGGCCTCCTTTGTGGGAGTGGCTTGCTGCCCATGTGACCGGATTGGTTCGGTAGATTTGACAAACCGGTGTCGAATAGGTGTGAACTGGTAGGAACCCACCTCTGGAGCATTCCCTTTTAATGGTTTCCAGTTTTGAAAAAAACTTGAGAGCTAAGTTGGTATAGTGGTTCAGTCATCAGGCTAGAAACTGTGAAATTACTATTTCTAGGCCCACCTTAGATACAAAGCCAGCTGGCTGACTATGTGCCAGTCATTTTCTCTCAGCCTAGGAAGGAGGCAGTGGCAAACCACTTCTGAACATCCTTGCCAACAAAACTGCAGGGACTTATCAAGGCAGTCTCTTAGAACTGGGTATGATTGATTGTGGGGAGGGGGATAGAATCAAACGGCAACAAGAAGACTTGATTGCTGAATCCAAATGTCTGAAAGTTATGGGAGGAGGTCATAAAGGCTTCCTAGCCTTTCTTAGATACATTTTGACATGGCAGAGAAAGGTTATGCCTTCCTGTTTTGGGCTAACCTTTGCAATTCAAATGGTCAAGCTAGCAATTACTCATTTCTGCAGATTCCCAAATGGGCAGTTAGCCTGCTCTTATCTGTACATCTAGAAAAGTACCCAATTGTTAAGAGTAGGAATAAGTTAAGGCTGCCAATTCTGTCCCGCAAATCCTCTGTATTTCTATATTAGCATAACCTAAGTAAGCAGGAATTGGAAAACATACATTTCTGCAGTATTTTTCTTTTTCCATTTTAGGATTATACTTTGAATTTTCAAGCCAGAAATATACATGTTGACTGTGAATGATCGAAAGACTGATTATCAATCCCGCAATTATAAACAGGCCATCTGTACAAATATCTCGAGCTCGGATTCCATCAAATATTTAATGCATGACGCTGCCTTACAGAACATTCCTTCCTTGCTGAAGTTGTCTTTGATTTTAAAATTACATTTTATGAATTTCATAACTCTTAAAAAACAGAAGATTACATTATGAGAAAGGTCAGCATACCAAGCATAAAGTCACAGAAAAACAGAGCTCTGGCCCAAAGCAGTTAAATTAAAGAGCGAGTAACTATTTCCAAGGAAGTTCTGTTCTAGCGCTTAGATATGGCACACCCCTAGGCACTCTTGGCAGGGTGGAGTCGCTCTGGCAAGTAACATCAGCACCAGGCCTGCAAAATCCAGATAACCACTTTGTTGTTAGTTGCGAAGTCGTGTCCGACCCATCGTGACCCCATGGACAACGTTCCTCCAGGCCTTCCTGTCCTCCACCATCCTCTGGAGTCCATTTAAACTCACGCCTACTGCTTTGGTGACTCTATCCAGCCACCTCATTCTCTATCGTCCCCTCTATTGCCGAGGTAGCGCAGTGGTTAAATGCAGCACTGCAGGCTACTTCAGCTGACTGCAGTTCTGCAGTTCGGCTGTTCAAATCTCACCGGCTCAGGGGTGACTCAGCCTTCCATCCTTCCGAGGTGGGTAAAATGAGGACCCGGATTGTTGTTGGGGGCAATATGCTGACTCTGTAAAACCGCTTAGAGAGGGCTGAAAGCCCTATGAAGCGGTATATAAGTCTAACTGCTATTGCTAACTGGTATTGCTTTTTCTTTTGCCCTCAATCTTTCCCAGCATTAGGCTCTTCTCCACTGATGAGATGCAACTGAGATTAGAATGTTGCATTTGGAAAATCATAGCAAATCAGCGTTTGGAAGATCATAGAAAATCCTTACTTATAAAAATCTCTACAATAAAATATTTTAGAATAAAATAATACCCTTTGAATCTCTCCCAAAGGGCCAATTTATATAAGACTGGGATTATAATAGAAGGACTAGACGATTGCTGCTAACTTAGCAAACTTTTCTGCAAGATTTTGAGAGCATTTCCGATATTCTAGGTTCTTCTTTTCATACACAATAGCTAATGAGTCCCAGTCATTCACTGTGAAATTCTTTTGACTGATGGTGAAAAAAATTGTAGGAGGCTCCATTTCTTCAGTTAATCAAATTGGGAGATAAACAGTCTCATATTACAGTTTTCCCAACTTTCTACAAAGAAAGTTCAATAGTGTAAATATAGAGAAAAATATTAGTTGAGAAAAGAACCTTCAATCTTTCATCTTCATATTTAAATTGTCATCTGGCACTCAGATGTTATTTCATAATCATACAAAAGATGATATTTCTCTTTCAGTTCTACTGAAAATATTTGGAAGAGTTTTAAATTTTCCATGATTTTTTGGTTAAGGACAAGGATAAAATGTTATATTCATTGCAACCGAATTGCAATTCTATCTGGGCTGTTAAAGCTTTCAAAATATCTCACTCCCAAGTGCACATTTGCTTATTTTATTATATTAAGAAACATCTGTATAACGCCCTCGATTAAAAGGAAATATCGCAAATGGCAGTTTTGTAACAGCTGTGTTTTATCTTGTCCCTCGCTTCCTCCCTCCTTTAGTCAGTCTCATCTTTTGCCTATATGCTATGATAAAGAGCTATGCTGCCTTGGTGGTCTAGGGCCTAATAATACTCAGCCACCTGCACTGTAAGTGCTTTAACTGTACGGCCCTGATGATTTAGTCCAAAACAGCAGAATAATGGAACATCCCCCCCCCCCATACACACACACACACACAAATTGACTCCCCCAATGAAGCAGAAAGGTAATCAGAATTGTCGTGACCTGGCAAATGGGCACACAACAAAAGTGCACCGAAAAAACCGTGATGTCATCAATGCGCCGACAACAGCACGCCGGCAGAAGCACGATTTAAGTTAAGGTAAGAGTTAGGGTCAGGGTCGGTCAGGTTTAGGGTTAGGGGTTAGGGTTAGGGGTTAGGGTTAGGGTTAGGGGTTAGGGTTAGGGTTAGGGGTTAGGGTTAGGGTTAGGGTTAGGGTTAGGGGTTAGGGTTAGGGTTAGGGTTTGGGGTTAGGGTTAGGGTTAGGTTAGGGTTAGGGGTTAGGTTAGGGTTAGGGTTAAGGTTAGGGTTAGGGTTAGGGTTAGGGTTAGGGTTAGGGTTTGGGGTTAGGGTTAGGGTTAGGTTAGGGTTAGGGGTTAGGTTAGGATTAGGGTTAGGGTTAGGGTTAAGGTTAGGGTTAGGGTTAGGGTTAGTGTTAGGGTTAGAGCGCGCTTCTGTCGGCGTGCTGTTGTCAGTGCGCTTCAGCGCTCATTTGTTGGCGTGGTTTAGGGTTAGGGTTTTGTCATCGCAGTTTTGTCGGGTGTGCTTTTGTCGGGTGCCCTTTTGTCGGTGAACCCAGAATTGTTGCCTATTTAAAGAAAGAAAAAGAAATGTTTAAATAAAAGTGCTCCTGGTGGCTCAGTTCTCCTGAATCCATTCCTACAAAATGGGCCAGCTGAGAAACACTGGCAGAAGCTTAGAGATGATGGACAGGATGTTATAATGGCTGCCATTGCCTCCTTCCTAGGGCTGAGGGAAAGTGACAGGACCAAGATTGCCCAGTTGTCATGTTGAACTGTATGAACAAATGAAGGCAAATATACACGTCCCGGGATAATGATGCAAGATTTAATTTGGGATGGTAACCGGGACCAGAGATTTACTCTTCGAGCCCTCTGACTTATGCTGGAGCCCATCTTCAGATAACTTCTGTCTACTGGAATATGTCCATTAGGCTGTTCTGTGAGTCATGTTCATGTGGTGCCTTCCTATTGGCTGACTGGTGTGTTGATGTCTGATATCTGATCAACCCAAAACTCGGTCAACATTTTGTAACTTCTGCTAGGGAAAAGAAAAATGGTATAGTTGTATACCTAAGAAAAGATATGAAAGCTGAATTAATTGAAGCAGATCCCGATGGAAGATACATCGCGTTAGATCTAATCGTAGAAGGGAAAAAGACATTGCTTCTGGGAATTTATGCTCCTAATCAACAGCAAGATGGATTCTATAGAAATCTTCATGCTAAATTAGTACAGCGGGATTATAGGTCTTGTAAACTACTGGGTGACTGGAATGGCGTTATAGATACCAAGAGAGACAAGAAGATTTCTCGTCCAAACATCAAGATGCGAGCAAAGCTACCCAAATCCTTTTTTGATATGATGGACGACTTTGAACTGAGAGATATCTGGCGAGAAAGAAATGCAGAGGAATACGATTTTACCTTTTTTTCTGATAGGCATCAATCCTTCTCTAGGATTGATTTCATATTAACCACTAATGATTTGCTTTCTAGGGTGAAGAAGACGAAGATTGCGGCTAGGGTCCTTTCGGATCATAACCCAGTCTGGATGGAATTGGGAGGGGTGGTACAGACAAGAAGGTCTTGGAGATTGAATGAAAACTTATTTAGATATGAAAAGTATATCAATGATTGTATAAAAAAATGCTAACTGAATACTTTGTTTTTAACATGAATAAGGGTACACCTATGGAATTTGTATGGGATGGTGTGTTGATGTCTGGCGATTGGCTGCCGTTTCCTTGTGCTGCCAAATCCTAAGCTCCTACATATTTGATAAGCTGGTGGTAAATCAGCACTCCTGTTAACTGACAAGGGGCCTGTTTCCCAGGCTTCACCCATTTCCCTGGATATCTTTGTAGCTGCATGGCCAATGATCTTAGTACCTATGAAACTGGATGTGTGTCCTTATTCATTGCAATGTGAAGCTACCAATGAACGTGACTCTCCATCTCTGACCACTCACTTGTATTCTTGCAATCTGGTGGTTAGCTTCCTCCCTGTTTGTCCTATATAGTGACAGGGGCAATCTATGCAGGGGATCCAATAGATTACTTTGGAAATATCTCACACCTCCAAACAATCTTTACAATGCATAATGTGACTCGTGTGAGATGCACAGTTGAAGATCTTAGAAGCTGCTTTCTACTGCTCCCAAAATGTTTTTGATGTGTAGGAAGTTATCATCCAGCCCTCTCCCAGAAAAATGAAATATCCTAGGAAATATTGAAAAGTCAGAATATTTCTCTGGATGTGAAAAGAAAGAAACATGTTTTAAAAGACAGAATAGCTGCCTGTAGCTTTCTGCCCATCCCCACTTTGTCAATGGTCCATTAAGAAGGCCAAGCTAGTCCCTTTACATAATAAAGACTTCTCCACTTCAGCTGCAGGGGGGATGGGATTAAAGCATGATAATATTGGACCCAACTGACCACATGGCATCTGAGAACTCAACCAAACCTGGATTCAAAACACAGCCTAGAGAGTTGCCCCTGCATGGCCCCATGGGAGTCTGACAACCAATCAGAATACATTTCTTACACAGGAACAGAGAGGTGGGACTGAACAGGTTATAAAAAGCCTAGCAAGCCCCTCCCTCGGCCCTTCTCTTCTTCTCCACCAACATTGAAGCCTGTGATCACCTTTTCTGTTCAGGGCTCAAGCCATGGTCCTGTCCACCAATAAACCATCTTTCCAAGCAGCCTCCATGTCTCCAGTGTCTTTTTCCCCACTTGGAGCCGAACCCAGAAGGACATTTCTTTCATCAGATGTATGACAGGATGTGCCATATAATTGGTCTTTTACCTTCTTTTTTCTTTTCTCTCCCTTGATTTTTGTGCAGGTATCTTGCAAAAAAACCCATTATACCTGAATTGTTCATGTAGATAACTTTTCTCCAGTTGTTTAGCTTGCTGGATACTACAGGGGATTCTCACTCTGCCATATAGTGTTCTGACACAGCCCTTTTTGTGCCACAATGGTTGGTTATTATTGGAACTAAGAATGTGTGGAATGTTGATGGCCTCCCGATAAATGGTGGTTTCTAGGCTTCCATCTTCCTGCCTACTGATGAGCACATCTAAAAATGGTAATTGTTTAGCTGTTTCTTCCTCCATTGTGAATTGTATGTCTGGGAAGATGGAGTTCAGTGGTGGGTTTCAAAAATTGTTCGAACCTACTCTGTGGGTGTGGCCTCCTTTGTGGGAGTGGCTTGCTGCCCATGTGACCAGATGGGAGTGGCTTGCTGCCCATGTGACCGGATATGAAGATGCCGACGACACTTGTCAGAACCACCTTAAATTACCTCACACACAGCACTGTGATGCATAAGAATATGATGTAAACTTGTTTTTTAAAAGGCATCTTTGGTTTGCGTTAAAACAACTTCAACACACGCAATGTTCTGATTGCACCACAAACGCAGTAGTCATCCTTACCTCTCACAGAGGCACTGAGTTTTATAAATATGAGCATGATAGTGTAGAATAATCATATCCAAGGACCAGTGGTGGTATCCAAATTTTTTTGGAACCTCTTCTGTAGGTGTGGTCTGCTTTCCGGGTCCACTGGTGGAACCTCTTCTAACCGGTTCAGTAGATTTGACGAACCAGTTCTATCGAATAGGTGCAAACTGGTAGGAACCCACCTCTGATAAAGTTCAATGGGATATAAAACTGCATTTCTTTTGATGATGACACGTAGTGGCACCAAATTTAGGTGTGTAGTTTTGAAATGCACAGTATTTTAGTTCACGCGGGACAGTTTCTGCAAAGACTCCTGATATTGGGGATCCTATTGGTGTCCCTTTTATTTGCTCATACATTTCTCTTTTGAATGTGAAGGAAGTATGTTGGCAGTATTGGAGTAGCTTCAGGATTTGTGTCCTGGTTCAGTTGTATGAATTCTTTCTATTTCATTCATAGTATTTACTCCTCCTGATTTGAAAGCCCATAAACTCTCTTGGTTTCCCTCTAATAAAAAAATTTGTACTCTTTTTGATGTTAGACTGCATTGCATTTATTTAGAAAAGTAATGAGTAAATCATCATGTTGTTGGTAATGCAGAAAGAATTATTAGTTTTTGTACTGGAATTTTAGCCTCGTAAACCACCTGGAGTTACCAAGAGTGAATTGGGTGGCCATATAAAATTTCTAAATAAATAAACAACACTTCATTAAAACTTATTTTTGCATGTCCTAAAGTTATGATGTTGTGTAAAGAAGTAAGTACATATATTAATTTGAAGATTTAATATTTTCTGATGCACAAATCCTTTTAAATTACGTAGTTATTACATAGAAACTGGCAGCTGGAAGCAGAAATGGGCACTCCAAACACCGATTGCTTTCAAGGGATTTCTATATTTTGGAAATACAAATGAACCCAGTGAATTAAAAACTTGAACTTACAAGTTGCCTATAAATATAGGAAATTATAATGAAATACAGTTCCATAATAACATTTATTATATAATAGATTTAAAATCATATTATAAAATAATAGCGAAATATTTCTCTTTTATTAAAGCTGACATTTAAAAATTCACATAGATTCACACACACAAAGAATAAGAAACCCTTATATACAATTTAGCTTGTTTTAATTGCATTACTTTTCCACTTTTTTCCTGTTTTCTTTAAAAAAAACATGAAACAATAAAGAAATAGAATATCAAAGGCCAGATTTTTTTTAAAAAAAGAAGAAGCATTTATTGTTTATCCCCAATTTGTCCTCAGTACCTAACCAACAAAAATAAATCTCATTCATGCCCCCAAACCTTTCCAATCTATCTAGCCAGCTAGTCCTACATATGGAATACATCACAATACGGAAATGTGTTCATGCTTTTCCAATGATTCTGTAGATTCCTTGGCCTCTCTTGAGTTTTTCTTGCAGAAATTTCATTACTAAACTAGGTAACATCATCAGTTATCTAGTTTGGCAATGAAATCTCTGCAAGAAAATAATCAAGCTTAGAGAGCACTAAAGGCCCCACCATTTAGAGCTACAAATATTCTCTTCTATTGATATCAATTACTCCTCTCAACCAACATTTGGGTTCTAGGAACTGATGATCGCCCTTCATTGGTGTTCATGTGCATCAATTACTGGCTCTATTCAGGAAAGGAAGAGAGGAAGGGGAGAGAGAAGAGAGGGAAGGGAAAGAAGAAAGAGGAAAGGAGGGGAAGATTGGGAGGGATAGGAAGAGGAGGAGAGAGGGTATGAAGGGGAAGAGGTAGAGAGGAGTAGGGGAGAGGAAGAGGAAGAAGGAAAGGGAAAAGAGCAAATAGAAGCAAATAGACTCCAAGGTCCTTCTCACAGTCACTGCTATTAAGCCTGGTTTCACCCAGTTCATATGTGTATTTTTGGTTTTTTCTTACCTTCACTTTTCTCTACATTGAATTTCATTTTGTTAGATAAGGCCCAGTGTTCAAGTCTGTCAAGATCCTTCTGGATCTTGAGCCTATCTTCTAGGGTGTTAGCTATTTCTGCCAGCTTAGCATCATCTGCAAATTTGGTAAGTTCCCCTTCTATCCCCTCATCTAAGTCATTTATGAAGATATTGAAGAGCACTGGGCCTAAGATGGAAGCTTATGGTACCCCACTGCTTACTTCTCCCCATGTAGACCTAGACTATTAAGGACTACTCATTGAGTGCAATAATGTCAGCCAGTTGCGAATCCATCTGGTGGTGATGCTATCTATCCCACTTTATTCTAACTTACGAAGAAGTAGGTTGTGGTCTACTTTGTTGAATGCCTTGCTGAAGTCTAAGTATATTATGTCCACAGTATTTCGCTGGTCTACTAATTTAGTCACTGTGTTGAAGAATGAAATAAGATTGGTTTGGCTTGATCTGTTTTTAACAAATCCGTGCTGGCTGCTAGTTATTACTTTACTTGGTTCTAGGTTTGGCAGATCTGGTTTTTTAATTATCTTTTCCAGTATCTTCCTGGGTGTGGATGTTAGGCTAATTGGTCTGTAGTTTCTTGGGTCTGTTTCCCCCCCCCTTTTTTTTGAAGATGGGAACCACATCAGCTCTTTTCCAGTCCTCTGATAGTTCCCCGGTGTTCCAGGATTTTCAAAAGATGCGGTTCAGTGGTTCTAAGATGACATTGGCCAGCTCTTTTAGAACTCTGGGAGGTAATCCATCAGGTCCTGGTGATTTGTGTTCATCAAGATTTCATTTCATTCCATTCCATTTATTGAATTTATATGCCGCCCAATCTCGAGGGACTCCGGGCGGCTTACAGAAATGAAAAAATTTAAAAAGAATTTTTAAAAATAATGGGACACAACAAAGTTAAAAAAAAGGAACACAACAAACACCCAATCGAAAGGGGGCTGGACCTCAATCAAGGGGTCAACAGCCCCAGCCCTGCCGGAAAAGCCAGGTTTTAATGGCTTTGCGAAAGGTCATGAGAGTGGGCAGGGCCCGGATCTCTGGGGGCAGCTCATTCCATAGGGCCGGAGCGGCAACAGAGAAGGCCCTACTCCTAGGCGTCGCCAGCCAGCATTGTCCCGCTGACGGCACCCGGAGAAGGTCCATCCTGTGCGATCTTAACAGATCAGACAGATGTTCTCTCACTGTGGAAATGGTTGCTTGGACTCTGCTCCAGAGGTGGGTTCCTACCAGTTCGCACCTATTCGGTAGAACCGGTTCATCAAATCTACCGAACCGGTTAGAAGAGGTTCCACCAGTGGACCCGGAAAGCAGGCCACACCTACAGAAGAGGTTCCAAAATTTTTTGAAACCCACCACTGGTCCTTGGATATGATTATTCTACACTATCATACTCCTATTTATAAAACTCAGTGCCTCTGTGAAAGGTAAGGATGACTACTGCGTTTGTGGTGCAATCAGAACATTGCGTGTGTTGAAGTTGTTTTAACGCAAACCAAAGATGCCTTTTAAAAAACAAGTTTACCTCATATTCTTATGCATGCCAGTGCTGTGTGTGAGGTAATTTAAGGTGGTTCTGACAAGTGTCGTCGGCATCTTCATATCCGGTCACATGGGCAGCAAGCCACTCCCATCCGGTCACATGGGCGGCAAGCCACTCCCACAAAGGAGGCCACACCCACAGAGTAGGTTCGAACAATTTTTGAAACCCACCACTGCTCTGCTCCCTTGCTCACGGTAATTGACTATCGCGTTTTCCAGTCTGACAGTGAAAACTGTAGAGGGGGTGATGTTGCTATCTTCTATTTAAAAAAATCCCTAGATCTGAAAAAGATTAATGTTACCCAGGAGCTTGCTCTTCCTGAGCCCATTGTGAACTGTTCCTAAATACCACAGTTCATTTCAGAGCCCCTGATTATGACCTGGGTAATACGAACAAGCTAACTGCACTACTAACATCGGCAGCTTCCTGCCTGCCCCCTTATCTTTCTTGGTGACCTTAACTTGCCTCTTATTAATTGGACCCTAACAAATGTACAACCAAACCTATACATGGAATCCTGTACAATGCTGTTACGACTCTGGGGCTGGGCAGTTGGTAACGAAGAACTCTAGTCTCAACGACTGCTTAGATCTCATCTTCTGCAATAATCTAAACTCAATTTATGGCCAACAAGTTAAAGAACCTTTTTCCAACAGTGACCTGTTCTGACCCCCCTCGTCCCACACCAAAGTATGCTGAGCCAAAGATACTTTATGGAATTTATTAACAGACAGGCAGCAAACCAGCACGGACAAGCCTTGGCAGCAATCCAGCCTGCCAAGCTAACACTACAGTTCTCCAACATTAGTTAATGCGTTGACTCCTGCAAAAGGGGCGTGTGCACAAGCATTCCTTTTATAGTCTGGAGAGGAGCCTAATTACCACCAGCTGAGTGCAATTACCACCTGTAACTGCGCAACTGTTCTTTACGCCTATTAGCTCTCCGGTGCCGGGCATTTAGGAACAACTCCCTTGGCTCCTCCCCACTGCTGACGTCCGGATCACACTCCCTTATCTCCTCCCCACTGGTCCAAGGCTCTGGTGCCTCCTGGTGGCCAATCAGCCTCTCTGCGCCCTGCTCGGAGTTGAAACCCTGTCCAGGGTCCTCCACATCCTCCAAAGCCGACTCATAGGGCCCGTCACTGTCGGAGTCTGGTGGCAGCTCCAACAGCTCCTGCTGGGCCACAACAGTGACCACAGCATGATTGATTTCTGTATCAATTTGTGTCTTCTCAAAGAGGGTCATAATGATGGGACTCCAAATTTTAACTTTAAAAAAGTCAACTATGATCTCGTAGCTACCGACCTCACATCTCTGGACTGGTACCTTCTGTTCACTGGTCGTAATACTGCAAAAAAACCATTAGAACATTTTCTTGCTCGAAGTCAATAGAGTCATTAACCTATACGTACCAATAATAACCCCTAAAGCAAAAAAAAAATTACCCATAACAATAAAGAAAAAATCTCTCTGGCGAGAAAACAAAACTGGCTATGTAGCTAACTTTTAAAAAGCGATATAAAGCCCTATGCCGCCAGATAAAGGCAGAATGTAGCAATCACCATTGCAAACAGGAGGAAGAGCTGTTACACTCAAAATCCATCCAATCCTTCTATAATTTCGTAAATGTTAAACTTAAAGACTCACAGGCTATCCCACCCTTAAAAGGTCCAAATGGGGAAGACTGTAATGATGCAGCTGTTAAGGCCAACCTCTTCAATACGTTCTTCAGTTCAGTCTTTGTCAATACTAATGGTTGTTGCCCCACATTTCCTAGTCGTATCATAACTAATTCAGAGGTGGTTTGCTGCCGGTTCGCACCGTTCTGTGCGAACTGGTAGTGGCAGCGGTGCGAGGCTCTGCCCACCCACCCTGATGTCACCATGGACCTTCTGCGCATGCCCAGGCGTGCATGCTCCCACCACCAAACCGCTAGTGAAGAGAAAAGAATATCATTACTGAACTAATTGTAACAATTTACTGCATATTGATTTTACAGTTGATAACATTGAAATGGCCCTACCAACCTGTTCCGTCCCCCCTTCTCCGCTCGTTAAACAGACGGCAGGCAGACAAACTTAAAAGGAACTCTCTTTATCAGTTCTCGGCTCAAACTGGCTGCGAGCCCAAAAATAACATAAATACAGTCTCTGACCAGATAACAGAATACCAAACAAAAACTCTTACAACGCGATGCACTTCTCCAAGTGTATCCTTGAATCAGGGTTACAGAAAACAAAGCACTTCTCCAAGTGTATCTTACATAAACCACGATGGCTGATCACTCAATGTTGAATGAACCAAGGAACGTTGACTCCTGCAACCAGGGCGTGGCACATCCATCCTTTTATCCCCAGAACACGCCATTCACGAACCCCAGCTGCAGTGTTAATCTTGCATCCTGAAAAGATTCACAGAAGACATCTGCTGAGTCACAACAGCAACCTAAAGCCATCTCTATCTATTGGCCCTGATTGATTATGTGCCTACTTCTTTAAAAAGCTTGCCACTGCCATAGCTGAACCTCTATGCACAATCTGTGAGGTATCTGTCAGAACCAGCTCCTTGCCCAACCTATGGTCATTAGCCACGCTCATACCTATCTTTAAAAAGGGAGACCCTAGCCTAGCAGAAAATTACCAACCGATCTCATTGTGTTGCGTGACCTGTAAAGTCATGGAATCAATTATAAACCAATCCATCACCCTCCATTTGGAGACAAACAACCTGCTTTCTAATAAGCAATTTGGTTTCAGGAAAAATTGTCCTTTAATCTGCAACTCCTAGACTGCAGAAACATTTGGACCACAAATCTTGACCAGGGTAAAGCAACAAACGCAATTTACATAGACTTCTGCAAAGCCTTTGATTCAGCGGTGCATGACACGGCATATTCGGATTCCTACACAAACGGATAGCCGCATTCCTGTCAAACAGGAAACAAGTAGTCAAAATAGGGAGGGCCCTATCAAATCTGGCACAAGTTAACAGCGGTGTCCCCCAAGGCAGCGTTCTGGGACCCACACTCTTTCTGCTTTACATCAACGACCTATGTGATCATATTAAAAGCAGCTGCATCCTCTTCGCTGATGACATAAAATTATTTAACACCACGGACAATGCTGCTGCCCTACAAAGCAACCTTGACTATGTGTCAGAAAGGTTGTGCAATTGGCAACTCCAAATCTCAACTAATAAATGCTTTGTCCTACGCATTGGCAATAAAAATCAAAGCAGCAAATACAAGTTGGGCGGAAATGACCCTCACTCTGTCAAGGACCTAGGAGTACTCATCTCAAATGATTTAAGCCCCAGAGCTCCCTGTAACAGCATTGCCAAAAAGGCATTAAGAGTTGTTAACCTACTTTTGCAAAGCTTCTTCTCCAGTAACATTGTACAAAACCTTTGCCTGACCAATTCTCGAATACAGCTCGTCTGCCTGGAATCCACACTAATACGGTTGAGGACATTAATACAATTGAGCTGGTCCTGAGCAGTGGTGGGATTCAAAATTGTTTGCTACCGGTTCTGTGGACGTGACTTTGTGGGCGTGACTTTGTGGGTGTGGATTTGTGGGCGTGGCTTTGTGGGCGTGGCAGGGGAAGGATACTGCAAAATCCCCATTCCCTCCCCACCCCACTAACCTGTTTTCCAACTCCGTTTTCCTATTCAGGGCAACAAAAGAAGATCAGCTGGGAGGCAGCAGGGGCGGGGCCAGCCTGTTTGCCGGTTCTCCGAACTACTCAAAATTTCTGCTACCAGTTCTCCAGAACCTGTCAGAACCAGCTGAATACCAACTCTGGTCCAGAGGTACTTCATGAGTCCTCCACTCTTCTACTCACAATAGAATCCCTTATGCCACCAGGCTCGAAATTTTGGACTTGGACAATCTGGAACTGCATCGCCTGCAGTCTGATCTAAGCATGGTACACAAAATTGTCTGCTACAATGTCTTACCTGTCAAAGACTTCTTCAGTTTCAACCTCAATAAAACACAGGCAAACAATTGATGCAAATTCAAGGTAAACTGCTCCAAACTCAATTGAATGTTTGAATGTTTATTCAATTTGTATGCCGCCCCATTCCCGAGAGACTCGGGGCGGCTAACAAGCAGAGGGGAAGGGGAATACAACAGGAAAACAAAAAGACAGGCAAGTTAAAACACAGCAACAGTCGCAACAATTCAAGTGGGGCTGGGAACTCATCAGCCCCAGGCCTGCCGGAACAGCCAGGTCTTAGTGGCTATGCGGAAAGTCTGAAGGGTGGTGAGGGTCCGGATCTCCACGGGGAGATCGTTCCAGAGGGCCGGAGCAACCACAGAGAAGGCCCTCCCCCGGGGAGTCGACAGTCGGCATTGGCTAGCAGATGGTATTCGGAGGAGGCCTAATCTGTGGGATCTAATTGGTCGTAGGGAGGTAATTGGCAGGAGGCGGTCTCTCAAGTACCCAGGTCCAATACCATGTAGGGCTTTATAAGTAACGACTAGCACCTTGAAGCATGTCCGGAGCCCAACAGGCAGCCAGTGCAGCTCGCGGAGGATAGGTGTAACGTGGCTGTACCGAGGTGTACTCACAATCGCTCGCGAGGCTGCATTCTGGACAATTGAAGAAAATATGACTTCAGTAACAGAGTGGTCAACCTTTGGAATGCTCTACTCGACTCTGTTGTTACATCCTCAAACCCTCACAGCTTCAACCCTAAACTGTCTACTGTGGACCTCAGTCCATTCCTAAAAACTCCGAAAAGTGGGCGTGCATTAGTGCACCAGCATGCCTACCGTCCCTATTCTACTGTCCCCATTTATTTGTATTCACTCCCTTTCTTCCTGTCCATGTTCATACTTATACCTGCTATCTTGTACATGTTTGACAAACTAATAAATCAATAAATAAATTAGTATTAACTGTAACCAATGGATAAAACAGGAACTATGATACATTGCTGCCATCTACTGGAGATAGTGGAGCGTTGATAATTCTTCAGAAATTTCTTAGAAGTCTTTAAAACAGATAAAAGTTCTTTTTACACATGAACTTTTAAGTGTTCTACTTAAGTTGCTCTTTAATATATTGTAGTTAATCTTAATCAACTGGGAAATCTCCCTCATGTTACCAATACCTTCTGCTATCTTATAATAGCAGAAGTTGATATAGACATTGATCAGAATTTAATATAGGTTTAGGTTTTAGGTTTAGCTTTATTAGATTTATATGCCGTCCTTCTCCCAAGGACTCAGGGCGGCATACAACATTAAAAGAAACACATAATACAAAAGTTTTAAAAAAATTAAATAGAATATCCCAAACCCAATTAAAATTGACAATGACATTTTTTTTAAAAAAAAAAAATCAAATTAAAATTAACAGTGATCAATAATTTATTTTGTTTTGTTCAGGCCAGGCTGAACAAAGTATTGCCAAGAAAATTTTTAGGGCTTGTCCAGGTAGTTGCCAGTACTGATTTGAAGGAACAGCAATAAAAATGGTGAGCCTAAATTGACCTGTTTTTATCCCAGCTGCATATGTGTGTTACCCCATTCAAGAAAGGGTGGCTCCTTACCATATCATTAGAAGACCAGAGATATCCTTGACAGGTTCCTATCCATGGGAGGATGGATGGACGGATGGACATGAGCCGAGGTGGCGCAGTGGTTAGGGTGCAGTACTGCAGGCCACTTCAGTTGACTGTTATCTGCAGTTCAGCGGTTCTAATCTCACCGGCTCAAGGTTGACTCAGCCTTCCATCCTTCCGAGGTGGGTGAAATGAGGACCCAGACTGTGGGGGCGATATGCTGACTCTGTAAACCGCTTAGAGAGGGCTGAAAGCCCTATGAAGCGGTATATAAGTCTAACTGCTATTGCTACTGCTATGAGGGACGAGAGGAGAATAACTCATTTGTAACCAATCAGAATAGAATAAAACAAACAAAACTACCGAAGCTATTTCAAGATTTGTTGGAATGTCCGTCAATAATCTAATATTATCAGAAGCTTCGTACCCTTTCATAAAACAAGATTGTACAGAATGTCTAATTGATGGTAGAATCTTTGGTAACCAACATGCTCGATTTGCATTAAAAAAAAGTTTGCTTCCCTGTTTTACAGGGTTTTTTTTGGACATTTGGAATTTGTAGAATTCTCTCCTGTTCTTAAGATAACCAGCATATCAGTCTTACATGACTTTTTTGAAGACAGTATATATCTAACAACATAGGAGTCAACCTTTCTTTATACATTTTTATATTTACCTTATATTTTTATACCATTCTAAAGGAAACCCACTGGCTCAGCGGGTTCAGAGAATCAACACAGAATCCAGTATTTGAGGGGCTGCCACAGAGGAGAGGGGGTCAAATTATTCTACAAAGCACCAGAGGGCAGGACAAGAAACAATGGTTGGAAACTAATCAAGAAGAGAAGCAATCTGGAATTAAGGAGAAACTTCGCAACAATGAGGACGATTAACTAGTGGAAGAACTTGCCTTCAGAAATCGTGGGCGTTCCATCACTGGAGGTTTTAAGAAGAAACTAGACGACTTATCTGAAATAGCATAGGTTCTCCTGCTTGAGCAGGGGGTTGGACTAGAAGACATCCAAGATCCCTTCCAGTTCTATTCTATTCTATTCTATTCTATTCTATTCTCTGTATCAAATAATTCCTGTGACTGTGATTAGAGCAGTGGCTGAATCCTTTGAAGGAACGTAAGAAATTCTTGGGAAGTTCACTTTATTCTAAAAAACTATTTGCTCAACATTTGAGCTGTGGGGTAATTGTATAAAAATCCAAAATTGAGAATTTACTGCAGTCCTTATTTCACCTGAATCGGAGTGTAAATGGATGTGGAACTTCTTGTGACTGATTCAGGTGACTCCAAGGATACAGATAAATCCCCAAATTGTCTCAACTACTTTCAGAGAGCTAAGGACCGACCCTCAGAATCAGGAGTGGGTTTCAAAATTTTGTACTACCTATTCTGTGGGCGTGGCCTATTTTGTGGGCATGGCTTGGCAGTCATGTGACTGGGTGTGCGTGACCCACTTGATGTCACTCACCAGAAGATGTCGTGGATTGGGTAAAATGTGGTGAAGCTCACTTAACAACGCTCTTGCTTAGCAACCAAAATTGTGGGCTCACTTATAGTAATAGGTCAAGGATTATCTCTGCCTTCCTCTGCATGGCAGCCTTGTCCTAGTAAACTCCTTCTCCTTTCTGGCAATTTTCCTCTCTGCTAGAGATACTAAAATAATCCAGACAATGTAAGGTTTCTTGCTACAGCAGGGGGTTAGATTAGATGACCTCTAAGTAGCCTTCTAGGCCTAAATTGCTATGCTGTTTTTCTTTCTTTCTTTCTTTCTTCCCTCTGTGGGAAGCAACCAACACCCCCCTCCAAATAAAATATTACTCTCTGGAAGGCTCATTCCACATTCCTGCCAGATAGAGATAATGAGATAATGAGCCTATAGAAAGTTTGGCTCCATTCACAAGCAGGGAATCATCCAAACCCTTTTAGAAGCACAAAGCCCATATTGCACAAACCCCAAAACTTCAAAAACATAGAACCATATAAGAATCCTACCTTTTATCCAGTTGGTTGTTCAGCTAACCAAGAAACCAACTGCTGAATGTCAGCTTGCAAACCTCCTTCTGAGCAGCTTTTCAATTTAAAGCAGGTTTCAATTTAAAGTTTGCAGCATTAAGACTTGTGGACTTCAACTCCCAGAATTCCACAGCCAGGCATGCTCAGTTCTGATTTAAAGCAACAGCATTTGTTTGTTTCCTTTGCTGAATCTCGGCTGAAAAGTGAGTTTCCTCCCCCCCCCCTCCACCCCCTCTCTCTTTTACTTTTTAAAACCTATTTTCTCTTGCCTGAACTGGCAGGGGAAAAGGGCTTTTTAAAAAACTTCTGATGGGAGAACAGGTTCAGGGGCATGGCCAAGCCACCATTACTACAGGTCCGGTCCGGTACACCAGATTTTCATTACCTCTTCTGGCGCACTGTACCGTACCAGGAAGAACCCACCTCTACTCAGAGTGCTAATGACCAGATGATTGCAAAGAATATAAATCCTTCCATTCCTCATCAGTCAGAACTGAAGAAGCTTTTTGGATGAGAAGTGGAATGTTTTCAAAGGAAAAAAAAAACCCAAGAAATTCCAGTTGCCTTTTGGAAAAAGCACAACCATGACTTGGTTAGAATTATAGTATAATTTTATATTGGAAAGTCCCAACATGTCCAGGCAATACCAAAAGATAAATCAAATTCATAAAATTGAAAACCTACTGATCAAAACTAAAAATTGGGGGGGAAAAAGAAAGAAAGAAGGCCACATTATATTAGATAATATAATGCTTTTTAAAAGTATGTTGAATTGCAAAGTGGACTTTAAATTAGGGATGCTATATACCAGTGGTGGGTTTCAAAAATTTTTGGAACCTGCTCTGTGGGTGTGGCCTCCTTTGTGGGAGTGGCTTGCTGCCCATGTGTTTTCTTTCTTTCTTTCTCTCTCTCTCTCTCTTTCCTTCCTTTTGTCTCTCTGTCCCGTTCTTCTTTTTTTCTTTCATCTCTCTCTCACTCTTTTTCTTTCTTTTTTCTTTCTTTCTTTCTTTATTTATTTCTTCCTTTCTTTCTCTTTCTCTCTCTCTCTCTGTCAGTCTCTGTGTGTGTGTGTGTTTGTGTGTGTGTGTGTGTGTGTGGCAGTGGTGGGTTTCAAAAAATTTTGGAACCTCTTCTGTAGGTGTGGCCTGCTTTCCGGGTCCACTGGTGGAACCTCTTCTAACCGGTTCGGTAGATTTGACGAACCGGTTCTACCAAATAGGTGCGAACTGGTAGGAACCCACCTCTGCTAGATACATAGAATAGCATAAATGATTGGCCTTTACTTGGCTCTCATGTCCTGCCCCAAATGTTAGCAAGGATGTTTATAGGATGGGTGACAAAAGTTTGGTCCAGCTGAGAAAGCAGATTTTGACAAGATGGCTTATTGAAGGCTTTTTTAGTTTCTTATAGCTTCAAAAATTGCAAGATGATGTCTGATGGTGGTGGAAGGTAACCCTACCTCTGAAATTGTTTTGGACTATCCTACCAATTCAGCAATAACCTTCTCATCCTGCCAGCAGATTTCAGCGCCATATAGCATCTTAGGTTATCATTTTGCCTTTGTGATATTTTAAACACAAGGGCTACTTAAAAATATTAGCAAAAACTTCAGAATAGCACAGTGTTTTTGCTGTGAAGATGAAAGGAAGAGAGATCCCCCTGCATTTTTATACATGAAAGAAAGAATTTCTTTCTTTCATGTATAAAAATTCAGCAAAATTTAACCACTTTTCCAAAGATTTTTGTGCTATTCTTTAATAAAATCTTGGCATTTCTATATTTGAAGCTTCCTCATTAGCCAGGAAATGTTTGGTAATCATTAAAATACAATTTATTCTTTGGGAAGTTATAATATATTTGGGTTAATATGCCCAGTGATATAACAGCCAGTTTGATTTAGTAGTTCAGGCTAGAAACAAGAGACCATGCATTTGGTCCTGCCTTAAGCACAAAGCCATCTGGTTGACCTTGGGCCAATCACTCCCTCTCAGTCCTAGGAAGTAAAGGTAAAGGTTTCCCTTGCACATATGTGCTTGTTGTTCCCGACTCTAGGGGGAGGTGCTCATCACTGTTTCCAAGCCGAAGAGCTAGCGCTGTCCGAAGACATCTCTGGGGTCATGTGGCTGGCATTACTAAATGCCAAAGGCTCACAGAACGCTGTTACCTTCCCACCAAAGATAGTTCCTATTTTTCTACTTGCATTTTTACGTGCTTTTGAACTGCTAGGTTGGCAGGAGCTGGGACAAGTAATGGGAGCTCACTCCGTTACATGGTGCTAGGGATTCGAACCGCCAACCTTTCTGATCAACAAGCTCAGTGTCTTAGCCACTGCATCTCTTCTTCCTAGGAAGTAGGCAATGGCAAACCATTTCTGAAATCTTGCCAAGAAAACTGCAGGGACTTGTCCTGGCAATTGACAGGAGTCAAGTCTGATTTGAAGGGGTGCAAACACACATATGGGGAGACAGGGGGGGAGAAAGAGAGAAGATAAAACATCTACTAGTCTCAATTTTAAGAGTCAAAATTGACTAGAAGGCATTGCATTGGCACACCCAAACTTACACAAACATTCTGTGATACCTTTCTTATTTGGTTCATGTATATCAAATAAAAAATTCCTTTAATTCTGACCATTGAGGGTTCAGTCATCTGGCACATCTGGAGGAAACAAAGTTGACTTCCACTGTCTTTATGTTATGAAGGCTGAGCAATTCCTTTTCACAGAATCAACCTAAAAATGTGATTTCAAAGTGGAGAGATGTTTATAACCGCAGCGAAGTAATTGTTATGTTCACAGTCTCATTCACAAATGTTCAAAATTAGACAAATACTAAGATTTTGCATTTTGATATTGAACTTTAATTGCAGAACTTGTTTTCTAATTTTTAAAAGGAAATTGAATCTGGATTTAAAGATGGATATTCTGGCTGCAATAATCATGTCTTCTGATGGTGTGAATGGCTGTATTGTAAGATATAATACACTTTGCTGAATGTTACATTTCAGAGACTATCAAACATTAACTGCTACATATCAATTGTCCCTAGCTATGTGATGACTATTATATATTCAGCCAACAGATACCAACATGCTATTACAGAGTAGCTGTGCAAAACTATAAAATGCTTAAAAGCTGTTGTAAAAATACTATATGATGTAGATGCTGAATAATGGTCATTGATACGTTCGGGGAAGGACGAAGGAGAACTATTCATTTCAGCACTAGGTAAATCGGAATTATTCCAGCTGTATGAGGTAGCTGCAATTGCCATGCTGCGCCACCAGGTGGAAACCTTTGACCAGGACTGTGAGTAAATGTTGTACTACATATTCCCATACCAAAATTTGGGGCTGCAGAATGCTGATGGTCTTTGAATACAGGTGTAGCTGGAAAGTAGTTACACCTTCAATATCTTTCCCTGGGATGAGAATTTTGGGAGAAATCTGTAAAATGTATCTGTTGGCTTTAGAGGTTTAAAATAAATAGAGACTTAAGAGACTCAAACAACTTATTTCTCTGACGCTGAAAAGATCAGTTATCTAAGTGATTTCCTCCTACAACAAGATATATTCCGCTCTTGGCAATGGAATAACTTGAAAACAGTGTATAGAAATTTATGGTTGATACATATTGTTCAGTTATATATAAGGTTTTAGAACTCTGGATGAGTAAGACTTTGCTTTAAACTGATAAATTGTCCTTTTATAGGACAATTTATAGGATTAAAGCAAGTCTTACCTAGAGTGAGTAAGTGGGTACCCTTCATTTGTAAAAACTTTTTAAAAAGCATAGGATTTCGTTTGAATGCTTAAGATTCTCCCCCTTAAGTATCCTCTCATAGGGATGGAGAAGCTCACACGCACCTGACCTTTGGGATAATTTGTCTGGGTAATTGCACACTTTTCTGTTAAAAATATTGATTCTAAAATGTTAATCAGACCATTTAGAGGTTTCCCATACCTGGAAATGCAATTTCCTATTACAGTGATTAAATTAAAACAAAATGAACCTGAAATAAGTACATGCAACCTAAAACTGTTGAAATAGTATATTGTAGTCAAACAGAATTATTTCATTCAAATAAGGATGGCGACACAGAGAAAGAGAAGTCGTCTCTTATTCTGTAAAATGTTTATACAGATTTCAAGGAAGAGCCTGAGTGCTAGATGGGGTCTGGAGTTGTGCTCTCACAGTGTAGAAAGGGAGAGGACACCCAGAACATCTTCCTCTGGTGTCCAGCCAATGCTTTTGGGGGGGGGGGGAGAACTTTCTGCAATTCTTGGTTCTCAATGGAAATAATTGTGATGAGAACTGATAAATCCATAATATGTTGCAGCGAAAACAACCAGTGTTATACATGCTGGCCCCAGGGGTGAAATCAACTTACCTTCGCTACCAGTTCGCAAATGTGAGCGTGTGTGCAGAATGTCAAAAACGGGACGTGATGACGACCAGGCGGGTGGGTGGAGCCTCCCACCGCCACCGCTACCAGTTCGCCCAAACCAGATAGAACCGGCTGAATTGCACCACTGGCTGGCCCCCAAAATGCCAAGAAACACTGGTGATGCGACTTATAACCTGTGACTAGCAGTATGTGAGGTGTTGTGGCCCAGCAGGTGCCGTTGGAGCTGCCACCAGACTCCGACAGCGAGGGGCCCTATGAGTCAGCTCTGGAGGATGTGGAGGACCCTGGACAGGGTTCCGACTCTGAGCAGGGCGCAGAGAGGCTGGTTGGCCACCAGGAGGCGCCTGAGCCTTGGACCAGTTGGGAGGAGACAAGGGAGAGTGAGCCGGAAGCCAGTAGTGAGCTGTTCCTGGATGCACACCATTGAAGAGCTACTAGGCGTCAGGAACAATTACGCAATTACAGGAGGTGATTGCACTCAGCTGTTGGTCATTAGGCTCCTCTCCAGACTATAAAAAGGCTACTTGTGCACACGCCCCTCTTTGCAGAAGTCAATGCAGGAACTAATGTCGGAGGACATTACTGTGAGCTTGGCAGGCTGGATTGCTGCCAAGCCTTATCTGTGTTTATTGCTGCCCAAGCTTGTCTGTGCTGGGTTGCTGCCAAGGACCTGTCTGTCTGTTAATTAAATGCCATAACTTATCTTTGGCTCGGAGTGTGCTTTGGTGTGGAACGAGGGGGGTCAGAACAGTGACGGAACGGGATGGATGAATTTCAGTCCACCAAAACAGGGCTCTTCGTAGGGCTGGTTTTATCATATGTCAACAGGTGCAGACATACAGCAGCCAAGGTGATATTGAGCCCTATGGAAGCAATTCAAAATGCTTGAAAAAGAGATCAACTGAGCAGCCTCTTGTCACTTCTGCATAGGAGCACCCAAATATGACAGGGCTTTGCACAGAAGCACCCCAAAAGCTGTTATTACCCCGCTTAACTTTCTGGCAGCCCAGTTTTACTCTGGTGCACGTAATGATGCCCAAAGTTGCTGCCTCGTTTTAGGTCTGCCTCTCAGGATGCCATGTTTCCAGTACTGACAAATCGGAAGTATCCTACAGACTCCGTCTGATATCCAAAAACAAAAACATTCTGAGCAGTGCAGTGTAGTGTTTATAAAAGGCCTGAACTTCTTTTGGATGACAACAATACCAACAATGTTTGGAATGTATACACAACTGTTCTGACCCCCCTCGTTCCACACCAAAGCACACTCCGAGCCAAAGATAAGTTACGGCATTTAATTAACAGACAGACAGGTCCTTGGCAGCAAACCGGCACAGACAAGCTTGGGCAGCAATCCAGCACAGATAAGCCGTGGCAGCAATCCAGCCTGCCAAACTCATAACAATGTTCTCCAACATTAGTTCCTGCATTGACTTCTGCAAGAGGGCCGTGTGCACAAGTAGTCTTTTTATAGTCTGGAGAGGAGCCTAATGACCACCAGCTGAGTACAATCACCTCCTGTAATTGCATAATTGTTCCTGACGCCTATTAGCTCTTCGGTGCTGTGCATCCAGGAACAACTCACTACTGGCATCCGGCTCACTCTCCCTTGTCTCCTCCCCACTGATCCAAGGCTCAGGTGCCTCCTGGTGGCCAACCAGCTTCTCTGCGCCCTGCTCGGAGTCGGAACCCTGTCCAGGGTCCTCCACATCCTCCAGAGCCGACTCATCGGGCCCCTCGCTGTCAGAGTCTGGTGGCAGCTCCAACGGCTCCTGCTGGGCCACAACACTCAACATATCTTATGATCAGAATAGCTCTCATGCAATTTACACATTGCCATGAAGTGGATAATTTAATTGATTACCACCACGTTATTGATAGAAACTAAACTACCGAGGCCTCATGGGAGAAATTTATGGAGGCTTTTTTTCATGGAAGCAGATCCTGCTCGACTCTGTGACTTTATTTCCAGATAGGTCTACATCCTATTGCTGCCTTAACATATTCAGATTGTCTGAATATCCCAGCTCATCTTCTTAGTTAATATCAAATCACTGTTCACACTTACATGCATGAATTCCCAGATAGTTTTCTGCCCATGATCAAATTGAATCCTGTTTATCAATGAAACAACAGGACACGGGCCCAAGCCACTTTCTGACAAGGCATTTCTGCAGTTAGGGTGCCTTTAGACGGAAATGTAAATAGGAGTATTGCTGTTGTTTCTGTGGTGAGAAATCTCAGCAATCTACTCTCTTTCCTAACTTGTCCCTTCCTTAAATAAGACATGTAATGCGCTCTACATGGGGCTGCCCTTGAAAAGTGTTCGGAGACTACAATTGGTCCAGAATGCAGCCGCGCGAGCGATACCCATGTTACACCTATCCTCCGTGAGCTGCACTGGCTCCCTATTGGTCTCCGAACATGTTTCAAGGTGCTGGTTATCACCTTTAAAGCCCTACATGGCCTAGGACCTGGATATCTCCGTGACCGCCTCCTGCAACATACCTCCCAGCGCCCAATAAGATCTCACAGGGTGGGCCTTCTCCGGGTGCCGTCGACTACACAATGTTGTCTGGCGGCTCCTTGGGGGAGAGCCTTCTCTGTAGCTGCCCCGGCCCTTTGGAACGATCTACCCCCTGAGATCCGGACCCTCCCCACTCTCTTGGCCTTCCGAAAGTCTGTTAAGACCTGGCTGTTCCGGCAGGCCTGGGGCTGTTGATCTTGACTGAGCTTCAGCCCCATTAAAAATCAAGTGCATGTTGTGTCTTTTTTAATTCGTTTCTGTCTTGTATTTTTAAACTCTTTTAATATTTTTTAAACTCTTTTTATGTAAGCCGCCCAGAGTCCTTCGGGATTGGGCGGCATACAAATCCATTAAAATTGAAATTGAAAATGTTTAGCCCTGAATCCATCCCTGGTTTCTCTTTATCTTTCCATCTGCCTTCTGTCTTAACGGAGGCTCTCTCTCCTCCTACTGCAGGTACCTGGCAAATTAAGCATTTATTATTTCTTTTAAATGGAAAAACCTATTAAAAGGGGTCAGGATGTCACAAAAGTTTTTATTCAGACAATTTCTCTTTGGAATTAGCAAAAATAACTTCTCCTGAATTTGCTTTTTTAAGAAGAGCAAACCGCAGCAAGTAGACATTTCCAACAACTTGACCATTAAGAAATAGATTAGAAATAGAATAGAATGACCTTCGACTAGATCTCCAGTTGCAATATTTACTAAAAAAAAAAAAAAGTCATTCATAACAAATATTTATAAAGGCTGGCTATTCTTTGTATCTGTTTAGACACATATTTGTCTACTTCATGTATATGATAAATGCAGATCTCATATAATCAAAGAGTTGGAAAGGGCCATTTAGGCTAGTGAATCCAGTCTATTGCCCAAATAAATCCCTGACTGCTAACCGACTTCAGCTTGAAGAGGTCCAGGAAAGGGGGCTCTACCATTTCCTTGAGTAATTGCTTCCTTGCTGAATTGTTCTTACTTTTTCTACTTTTCTAATTTTCAACAGGATTTGTTTTGCTGGAACGTACCGTAAATCCATAATCTTTCTATTTAGACTTACGCAAAGGTTGTGGGGTTCTTTATATAGTGTATGAAGTCTATTAAGCCAAGATTAAAATGGAATTTGGGGGCCCAGTCAGCTGATTTAAGATACGTTGGATTATTTCTTGAGGCTGGAAGGACTGACTTCAGAGAATGGAATATGGTGTTAGATTCTTCTGGGACCTCCCTGCCAATCTCTGAGATTGGCCCATTCTGACATAAGGAATTGCACTTGTAGGAAAATCCTAAAAGAATATGCCACGAGGAAAGGAGAAGCAATAATCAGGGAGGTTTGAAGACTGAAAAGATCCCTGACACCTCCACCTAAAACTACACCTCTGAATCAGCGGTGGGTTTCAAAAATTTTTAGAACCTCTTCTGTGGGTGTGACCTGCTTTATGGGAGTGGCTTGCTGACCATGTGACTGGGTGGGCGTGGCCAACTTGTAAAATGTGGTGAAACTCACTTAACAACGCTCTTGCTTAGCAACCAAAATGTTGGCTCAGGAACTCTGGCAATGAAGCGTGCAAGTCTTAAAGCTGTCAAGTTACAAGACCCTTGAACCCCTAACCCTTTAGAAAAAAAACCCCAGGGGTGTTCAAAATTAACAGCTTTAAGACTTGTGGACTTCAACTCCCAGAAATCCTACTCCAGTCATGTCGGCTCAGGAACTCTGGCATTGAAGCACGGAAGTCTTAAAGCTGTCAAGTTACAAGACCCTTGCACCCCTAAGCCTTTAGAAAAAAAACCCCAGGGGTGTTCAAAATTAACAGCTTTAAGACTTGTGGACTTCAACTCCCAGAAATCCTACTCCAGTCATGTCGGCTCAGGAACTCTGGCATTGAAGCACGGAAGTCTTAAAGCTGTCAAGTTACAAGACCCTTGCACTCCTAAGCCTTTAGAAAAAAAACCCAGGAGTGTTCAAAATTGACAGCTTTAAGACGTGTGGACTTCAACTCCCAGAATTCCTCCTCTCGCTCTTCATCTTGATATGCAGACGGGCAGGGGGAGTGAGCTGAAACTGGTTCCAAACCCACCCCTGCTCTGAATGCTACCGCATGCCCCCCCCGCCTTATAAAAAAAGAAAGTAGGCCTGTGCTCAGGCCTGTCTAATTATATTTCCTTCCGTTGCTTGAAGATGGCAGTAACTAAAGCTGGGCTAGTTCTGTAGAACATCACAGTATTAGTCCAAAGGTCACAATTAGATCTGAGTGCTCTTCTACAGCAGCCTTAAGTGGCTTTCTTTCTGTGGTGATACCAGCTCAAAATGAAGCCAGCCTAAGAAATCACTATCGAGATTTCAAGTGTGGGTAACAAGTTGGTTTGGATCAGAGGGGGGTTCCTACCAGTTCGCACCTATTCAGTAGAACCGGTTCGTCAAATCTACTGAACCAGTTAGAAGAGGTTCCACCAGTGGACCCGGAAAGCAGGCCACACCTACAGAAGAGGTTCCAAAAATTTTTCAAACCCACCAATAGCAATAGCAGTTAGACTTATATACCGCTTCATAGAGCTTTCAGCCCTCTCTAAGCAGTTTACAGAGTCAGCATATTGCCCCCAACAACAATCCGGGTCCTCATTTTACCCACCTCGGAAGGATGGAAGGCTGAGTCAACCCTGAGCTGGTGAGATTTGAACAGCCGGACTGCAGAACTGCAGTCAGCTGAAGTAGCTTGCAGTGCTGCATTTAACCACTGCGCCACCTCGGCTCTACCACTGGTCCTTGGATATGATTATTCTACGCTATCATGCTCATATTTATAAAACTCAGTGCCTCTGTGAAAGGTAAGGATGACTACTGTGTTTGTGGTGCAATCAGAACATTGCGTGTGTTGAAGTTGTTTTAACGCAAACCAAAGATGCCTTTTAAAAAACAAGTTTACATCATATTCTTATGCATGCCAGTGCTGTGTGTTAGGTAATTTAAGGTGGTTCTGACAAGTGTCGTCGGCATCTTCATATCCGGTCACATGGGCGGCAAGCCACTCCCATCCGGTCACATGGGTGTCAAGCCACTCCCACAAAGGAGGCCACACCCACAGAGTAGGTTCGAACAATTTTTGAAACCCATCACTGGTTTGGATGATGATTACTATAACCTCCAATTTTTAGATTCCTATATTCCTTTGCCCTTCCCACTGAGGGGCAAAGAAAAGCAAATGCCAATTGCCTTCATTTTCACTCAGAAAATCTCTTAAAACCAGAATAAAATATATTACCTAATAGAATCTGACCATGTTTCTCTATTTCCTAGGTAATTCCATAGCCAAGGGGATTTTGGATTAGTAGCGTTTATGTCAAATATTTGGAGCGACATCAAGTAGTGGGATAGATTCTGAAGATTTAGAAAACAGTATGTAATAGAAATGGTGGCATGAAAAAGAAATTAAACTGAGCTGTCTTAAGCACGAGTCTGAAAGCTCGGAAGACAAAACCTCTGGTCCCGGTGACTGGCGACCGGACCAGATTGGATCCTGCAACATTATTCTAGGACACCTATATTTGAGTTCATCCGTGAGCTGTCTCTCCTCAGCTGATATAAGCTGGAGCCAAAGCCTTGCTTTCCACAACCTTTGCAGGTTGAATGGACCTTGGGCTTTTATCCTTTAGACCAGTGGTCTCCAACCTTGGCAACTTTAAGACTTGTGGACTTCAACTCCCAGAGTTCCTCAGCCAGCAAAGCTTTGCTGGCTGAGGAACTCTGGGAGTTGAAGTCCACAAATCTTAAAGTTGCCAAGGTTGGAGACCTTTGCTGGCTGAGGAACTCTGGGAGTTGAAGTCCACAAGTCTTAAAGTTGCCAAGGTTGGAGACCTTTGCTGGCTGAGGAACTCTGGGAGTTGAAGTTCACAAGTCTTAAAGTTGCCAAGGTTGGAGACCTTTGCTGGCTGAGGAACTCTGGGAGTTGAAGTCCACAAGTCTTAAAGTTGCCAAGGTTGGAGACCTTTGCTGGCTGAGGAACTCTGGGAGTTGAAGTTCACAAGTCTTAAAGTTGCCAAGGTTGGAGACCTTTGCTGGCTGAGGAACTCTGGGAGTTGAAGTCCACAAGTCTTAAAGTTGCCAAGGTTGGAGACCTTTGCTGGCTGAGGAACTCTGGGAGTTGAAGTCCACAAGTCTTAAAGTTGCCAAGGTTGGAGACCTTTGCTGGCTGAGGAACTCTGGGAGTTGAAGTTCACAAGTCTTAAAGTTGCCAAGGTTGGAGACCACTGCTTTAGACATCTAGAATGTCTTTAGACATCTAGAATCAAGATAAGACCCGTGCCTTCTGTTTCGATAGAAGCTCACCTGGTACTTATCAGAGAAGAGTCAAGTAGAGTGAGTGTCACCATCCTCATTACTCCATTACTCCAAGTGCTTCAAGTGCTTCTAGGCTTCATGTGGAATAAGTAAAGATAAGAGAGCTTGCTGCAACCATTTTTGCTCGTTGCTTTTCGGCCTCTATCAATTTCCTTGTATCAGGTGCTACTAACACTAAATGCACAGAGAGGTAAGGATATTTTCTAGCTTTTTTTTTATTATCTAAAGAGTAGAAAATGTTTTCAAGAAAAAGAAAAATGCCATTTTTTTGAGAGAGAGATTCATAAATGTTTTTTGTTTTTCTGCATCTAGCTGACCTTGGGTGATCTTCATAAGCTGAGCAAGTCTGGAATTTGAATTGGAGACCATCAGAAAATTTTAGAGCTAAAGACTGGACTACTTGGATATCTTTCCAAATAAACTATATGGACAAGAGTAAAGGAGTCTTGTATTTTTGAATATCAAGGTTCTATTTGCTGAACAAAATGGCACCATCTAAATTTCATACAGATCTTCATTGGATTCATATGCTTTGATTCTTGTCTCATTCAGAAAAAGAAAGATGTTCCTTTGCTCCTAATCTTTAAACTGTAGTCCAAGATCTTGGGTCCTTGGAGATTTACCAGGGAGACATGGAGATTCAATTCTGTCACCTAAGCTTAAACTGAGAGCATGAATCTTATCACACCACTTCTGTTAATTACTTTATCAATGCCAGAACCATTGTGTGACCCGCCAACACTGCCTTGTTAATTGTCATTGCCACTATTTGCCTCCACATATTATCACCGTCTACATACTTTTTGCATTTTGATTTCCTCTGACTTCCCAATCCACCCCCTACCATCATGGTTGTTGAATTGTGAAGTTTCCGCTGTTCGCCCATGAAGCCAATGTTGAGAAAAGACAGGAGACAAATTTTCTCGGGATGGAGCGACCCAGATTGGAACCTGAGAGCCCCTTTTATTGAGACAGGACAAAGGCAGGAGGAGCAATAGCATGTGATAAAAAACAGCCTGTAAAAGTACAATTTCTAATCTACTGCTTCAGGAAAGTTCTCTCTATATATGGTCAAATCCTGGACGTCAATGGTAGAGCACATCTCAGAATGTTATGTTATTCACTATCAGGTTGTTATGGCTTTCTAGGAGTTTGTTTTCTCCTGTGTGATTCAGCGTGACTCTGCAGGCTCTAGTATGAACTAGGCCATGGAGGACACACACCTACACAAGGAACCATATTACAACATTGAATGAAGATCACATTTTAAAGCCTGGCCCACAAAAACATATAGCAGTAATGTGAGGTTCAACTAGTGTCCAATGTGTAAACCATAACCAGCATTTCTTTTCCAACCCAGATAGTTTCTATGTTTGACAATTGTAGGGGAGCAAGAACATGTATAAAATACTCCTAGAAGCTGGAAGATATAAAGTTGCTGCCCATTAGCAGGCCTACATGTTCACATGTTCTTTTTGATGAAAGAAATGTCCTCAAGCCATGTGGCCCTGTCCAACAATAAACCATCTTTCCAAGCAGCCTCCATGTCTCCAGTGTCTTTTTCCCCACTTGGAGCTGAACCCAGAAGGACATTTCTTTCAACACTTTATAGCAGTGTTCCTCCAACATTTTGGTCTCTGGACTCTTTACATTCCTAAAAATAATGTAAAGGGCCCTTTACATTCCTAAAAATTTGGATTTATCTGGTTGTATTTACTGATACTTACTGTATTGGAAATTTAAGTTGAAATGTTTTAAAATATTTATGGTGCGCTCCCTGAAAGGGTCTCGGGATCTCCGGACCACACTTTGAGAACGGCTGCTTTGGAGAGAACATGCATCATTGCCAAGTGTAGTTTTCACCTTCCAGACACTATTTGCTCACCTGTATCACAGTCAGCCTCCATTCCTCCTTTAGCTCTGGTAACAGAAGGAAAGAAGACAGCTGTGCTTCAAGCCAAGCCCGGAAACTCCGGATCACATCCGCATTACAAGGCAAATTTTATTTCCCCAGCAAGGAAGACTCTGTTTGCTAAGGACACCAGGGAGTTGATGAGCTGCTAATCTGTAGAAGAAAAAGAGAAGGGATTTTTTTTTCTACCTTAGCTGTAAAATAAAAAAGTAAGAACAGGAGCCCTGGGGTTGAACTCAAAAAGCCTTCTCTGGGTAAATACAAGCTGGATGGCACAAGAGTGTGATGTGGAACATTACTCTAAAAATTAGGCCTCGGTAGCTGCTTAAAATTTGGCTTACAAAGACAGAGCTTTTGGACAGAACACAGTGCTGTCTTTTTATACAAAAAAGATGGGGTCAAATTATTCTACAAAGCACCAAAGAGCAGGACAAGAAATAATGGTTGGAAACTAATCAAAGAGAGAAGCAACCTGGAATTACTGTATTTTTCGGAGTATAAGACACACCAAGATTTTGAAGCAATTTTTTTTTAAAGGTTTTGCACTGCAGATCTCCCCAAAATGGCCCATTTTTCATGGAAACGGGCCCATTTTTTGTCAAAAAAGAGTATGCATAGCCTTTAGGAGGCTTGTAGAGTGCTCCTGGGGGCTGGAGGGGGGCAAAAACAAGCAAAAATGGTAGCTATCACTTGTTACAGTAATGTGACTGCTGCAGTGGTGGGTTTCAAAAATTGTTCGAACCTACTCTGTGGGTGTGGCCTCCTTTGTGGGAGTGGCTTGCCGCCCATGTAACCGGATGGGAGTGGCTTGCCGCCCATGTGACCGAATATGAAGATGCCAACGACACTTGTCAGAACCACCTTAAATTACCTCACACACAGCACTGGCATGCATAAGAATATGATGTAAACTTGTTTTTTAAAAGGCATCTTTGGTTTGCGTTAAAACAACTTCAACACACGCAATGTTCTGATCGCACCACAAACGCAGTAGTCATCCTTACCTTTCACAGAGGCACTGAGTTTTATAAATATGAGCATGATAGTGTAGAATAATCATATCCAAGGAATTCTACTCCTTTCCAAAAACTTTGGAACCTCTTCTGTAGGTGTGGCCTGCTTTCTGGGTCCACTGGTGGAACCTCTTCTAACCGGTTTGGTAGATTTGACGAACCGGTTCTACCAAATAGGTGAGAACTGGTAGGAACCCACCTCTGGAGTGCTGCTATATTTGTCTTATCCCAATTGAACATTGCACATTAGAGAGGCAAGAAATTCATGTCACTGGTCCTCAGGAACTTATTACCTTGTATTGAGTGTGAGAGAAACAAGGTGAGGAAGCTGCTTTGGGAAGCCGTTGAAAGCAACTGATTGGGCCTCACACAGGAACAGGAACCTAGGCAGAGTCTAGTTCAGTGTTTTATGTTTTATTGATCCCTTCCATTCAAGGCATTCAAGGCAATAAGTTAAAATACAATTCCAAGAGTTAAATCAGTATTTGGGATTAAGATGTCGGACTAAAAGTGGGGAGAACCAGACTCAAGATTGCTTCAGCTATGGAAATTCACTTAGGTGACTTGGGAGTAGTCATTCTATCTTAGCCCATGCTAAGTTATTGTTTGTGGAATTCAGAGGAGAAAGAGTTAAGAAGAAATTTGGGATAGGAATTTAATAAATAACTAAGCATTCTGTAAGCCTCCAGTTTATTGGGCCATGACTTCAAAGAGAAAAAACATTGATGGAAAATGTTTGATCCAGCCTAAATGAGGAAAAGGACCAGGTCTAACGTCAACATTCTGCCCTACCCTCTAAAGAGTTTTTTTTTAAACAAAACTATTTTAGCAAACTCTGTTAGGAAAAAGTGTGAAGAAATGCAGCTGTTCTGACCTAGGCTTCCTTAACAAGCATGAAGCAGAGTCTGGGTCCTGGCAAACCTATTTACACAACTATGATTTCCTTTCATTCACAGTCAGCAAGGCTTGGCAAACAATCTTTCAGAGGAATATTGATCAACACAAATCTCGCTTGGCGAGCTGCCAGATAACTAGTTTCCAAATGCAGGGCAAGGCACAGAGTCTCTTATAAACACAAACAGAACTTTCCTCTCCTGAAATGACTGAAGGAATGAATTGTTTCCTGCAAAAGCCCACTCCCCATTCGCTCCTCTTTTGGTTCCTCTGGGAGGGGCCAATCACCTCCAAGGTATGGTTTTACTCCCAAGTCGACCCTGCTTTCTTAGTTGTTTTTGTCTTCTGGCAGCTCTGCGCATGCACACACTGGGAACAGGCTCCAGCTCTTTCTCTGCCTCACTGCTGTCCCTCTCTGCCTCCAATGCAGAATCTTTGTCTGAGCTTTCCTCAGCCACCAGAATTGGCCCATGTTCCTCCCCAACTGGCCCATTTTCCTCTGACTCTTCTGCCAGTTCCACTGTTTGCCCGCGGGACACAACACTATAAGATATTCTTCCTGCGGCAGATTGTGTGAGCATAGACCAGTTTGTTGGGTAACTATAGTTGCACTTCTTTGCACTTTTTCCAACAGTGTTTGCTAAAATAGTTTTTTTTAAATTCTAGTTGACATCATGACACTTTCGGACACAAAGTGGGGGGGCTGTAAGAACTCGTGCTGAATCCTTTCATTGGAGGGCCCCATAAGGGGCTAAAGTCACCCTGTAGGGGTGACAAAGAGTGGAGGGGTGCCCTGCAGGTCATGGAAAGTGGTGGCTCCCCTGCTTGACCCAGGGCAAATTCCCTCTCATCCGACAAGGAAGAGGAGAGGCAGCCTTTATGGCTGCCATGAATCTGGGGCACCTGAAGAAACAAAGAATGTGCTGGATCGGTGTGGATGAACAGTGACTGGAACTGAGTGAGATGACTCTCTCTTTTTTTTAACCTAAACTCTACCCTAAAGAAAAGACAGAGGAGAAAGTGGAAATGAATAACACCTGGAGCAGGAGTGAAATGTTACCAGTTTGGACTGGTTCACCTGAACCATTACTAAAAAAATGCTACCAGTTCGGGCGAACCAGTATTCCGACGATCAGCTGTGACGCGGGATTTATATTAGCTAGAAAGCAGGAAATCCTGCTAATCTAAATCATCTGGAACAGCGGATTTCCCCCCCCCCTCATTGTTCTACTTACCTTTGCAGGCGCGCTCGGTAGCAGGCTCCGTCCACCTGCCCGGATGTCATCCCATACGTTTTTTACACTCTGCAAATGCACGGAAGGTCCTGCACATGCATGGAGGTGGCACATGTGCTCACATTTGCAAACCGGTAGTGAAGGTAAGTAGATTTCACCTAGAAGACTGTTGCACTATCTAGTACTCTGTACTTATCTACTTCATGACTACTGGAGCTTTAATGGTGAGAGCACAGAAGACATCTAAATAAAGTGACTTTCAAATATCAGGAGCTATGATTGAACTCATAGAGTGGACTTAAGGAGAAAGAACTAAATTGAACAACTGTGGGACATAACGAATTATACTTACTGTATTCTGTGAGGAGCAATGTCAAGATTGAATAAATGGCTTCTAGATTGACTTTCTGAGGTCAAAGATAGTTGAGATTCTGGGGTAGTGATAGACCATTGACAGACTACTGAGCTATATTTGGACTTATCAAAAGAAGACAAGATGCCTCAGCAGGGGGAAATAAGTGAGTTGCAAAAAGAAATGGTGTTGATGTTTCAAAGTATTTATGATATTATGATAAGGAATCTAAGAGAGATAAAGGATTTAATGAATAAATGGGAAGATAGAAAGTGTTCTACAAGGGATAATGAATAATGATTAAAAAGCTCAGAAAATAGAGGCGATAATGGAGAGACCAGAGGAAAAAATAGAACAGACAAATCAACAAATTAAATAAGAAGATAAGAAGGAGAAGACAATAAAAACTCATGAAACAATTCAAGGAAAATATATGTTAAAAGACCAAAAATGATACTGGATAAGCAGAAAGGTATTCTTGAAAACAAAATAGATACTTGGGCAGACCCTCTGGAGGCTTGGCAGCAAAAGATAGTAGAGATGGAATACTTAAGTTAAACAGAAAAGATGTAAATAGAGATGAAGACCAGAGGTGGGTTTCCGCCAGTTCGGCCCGGATCAGGCGAACTGGTAGTGGTGACAGCAGGAGGCTCTGCCCACCCACCCAGATGCTTCTGTGCATGCGCAGAAGCATTGCACACACGCATACATGTGCACGCGAGCAAAACATAGTTAAAAAACTGGAAACCAACCACTGATGAAGACCCAAGGGAGGAATTTGGGAGGAAAGTCAAAGAACGAATAAGAATTGAAATATTAAAATGGGCAGGAGATGATGGATAGAGGAAATGTTTTGTAACACAAGATTGGCTTTACTAGGAGCTAGAACAGAGGCAGAAACAAGAAATATGGGGAATATTATTATACATATTTCTATATAATATACTAAAAGTAATAGCTAGATGTAAAGTTTATATATTGAAAGATGGTGACACTATGTATGTTTTAATGATAATGTTATTGTCATTAGAATGGTGGACTAAAATGCTGAACGACTAAATAATGAAGGCCTATATTTTAACACAAATATGTATAATAACATTACAATTATGTAATGTAAGTATGATCTAAGTAACAAATAATATTAATACTATCACTACTACTTGTATCCAAATATATGTACCCTGATGCCTCACTGTTCATGTATTGATATTGATGTATATTTAAAAAAAACTTTTTTTAAAAAAAAGAATGTCTTCTATAAAATAGATGCACTCTAAAGTCCTACCTTTGCTTTTCCATTGAAAAGTAAGTGTTTAGACATGGCAAAATCAGATATGGAGAAATGGCCTGGACTTTGTGCTTCTGCGGGACAGCAGAACTAATCTGAACATGGATATTGAAAACAAAATCATTATTTTTCAACCCTAGGTTGAAGTTCCCCATATAAAAAAGGAATTTCGTCTTTCTTTTAATCATTCTCACCTCTTCATCTCTTGCTGGTTCCTACTTCAATACCAGTTTAATATAGGGGAAAATATGTTTATTACACACTTAGCAAAACAGCAAATTTGATTTCTATGAATCAAAGTGTCATTTCAAAAGTTGGCTTTCCTCATTAATACGACTAAGAAAAACCAAGATCTTCAGAGCAGTGATTTGAACCCAAGTAGTGTAGCACAATTGTTAAACCCAAAGGGTAGATTAGGTTTAGATAAGATATAGAGTTCAAAAGGTTGTCCAGTATCAAGTTTAATGGGTGATTTATGGCCAATTATGTTCTTGTATACACTTTCTTAAAGGTTGATGAGCATGTAAAATGGGCAGAGCTAAATGCTTATTGCCTCTATGGAAGAAGGCAGGAGTAAAATGGGTCTCATCATGACAGCAGTTCTATTGATAGCATTGCTCTGTTTTCTTGGCATTATTACACTGATGTTTAATGTAACTATCTCATTGCCATTTGCCCCAGCAGGGGAGTTGGCCCTTCCTGACCTTTCCTGCATGTGATTAACTAACATCTCCCTGCCTGGGAAGCCCAAAGAAGAATGCAAATGCCCTCACCTTCTTTTGAATGTTTGCTTTGCTTAATTGTACACACATCCCATCCAGGGTGCTTTCTTGCTTCAAGAAAGAATCTCTTTAAATGCAGAGGGTGTGTGTGTGTGTGTGTGTGTGTGTGTGTGTGTGTGTGTGTGTGTCCGCCTGCCTGCCTGCCTGCCTACCTACTTATCTATCTATCTATCTTTTATCTATTTTTCCAGCCAAAACTCTAATAGCCAAGATAGTTTGCATGTGTGAATGAAAAATCAATGGTCAAGATGCTTTAGAAGAGGGTCTGTGTGTGTGTGTGCCTGCCTGCCTGCCTGCCTGCCTGCCTGCCTGCCTGCCTGCCTGCCTACCTACCTACCTACCTACCTACCTACCTACCTACCTATCTATCTATCTATCTATCTTTTATCTATTTTTCCAGCCAAAACTCTAATAGCCAAGATAGTTTGCCTATGTGAATAAAAAAAATCAGTGGTCAAGATGCTTTAGAAGAGCTGCTTGCTTTCCCCCACCCCCACCCCGTCCCAGTCTTCCTGGATACAGCCCATTGCAGTAGCATTTGAGATTCATTTGCAGGTAAACATATAAGACAGGCTCCGAATCAAGAACCAACCAGGCTGGTTACAGCTGTGCTGCTCTGTGTTGTACCCAAATGCATATTCTATAGAGCAGTGTTTCTCAACCTTGGCAACTTGAAGATGTCTGGACTTCAACTCCCAGAATTCCCCAGCCAGCGAATGCTGGCTGGGGAATTCTGGGAGTTGAAGTCCAGACATCTTCAAGATGCCAAGGTTGAGAAACACTGCTATAGAGGAATGTTTGCTGTGGAGGATTACTTCTCTTCAACTTTACCATACTTTGTGACATTGTTTTTGCATGCAAAAGTTTGGGCAAAACTTACGTTTTAACGGATCGCTAAGTCGAAACGAAAGCCTCTACATGGAACAAATGATACCTTTTTGCAAATTCAGATGTCTGTATTTCTTATACATCATCTTCAGTGCAGATGATGACCAGCAGTATTTGACCAGAAGAACATACCAAAATCTATATTAAGGCAATTCTCCATTAGATTTCAAAATGATTGAGAAAAATTTATAATACAGTTCTATTATCCTATGTAATGAGAAACCTATGTAAGCATGGCAGCCATTATACAAGTTTCTCAGTGCTCTTTATAAGGGTTTCATCCCAAACCAGTGACGTTAGGAATACAATTTTTGTGGATTGTTTTATGTTTGTGTTTAATTATGCCTGGTCCCCCTCATAGGCCAGCTCCAGAGCCCTATCTACCATACAAGCTCTGAAGATGGACCCCCTTGCTTCAAAAGTCATGCCACTGATAACTAAACTACCCAAATATTCATGGATGGGGGGGGGATATGTGCAGGTGGCAGGTATACCTCTATATATCATAAAAGTTGGGATCTAATAGGACGTATTTATAATTCTTCATCAGGCAAGGTGAATAGAGATTTTAACCATCCTGACTAACAGCGAGGTCTTGGAAATGCTAAATCTTGCTCACTATTTTATCTCCTGGAAGATTATCATGGTAAGCTACTTACGGCTCTGGGGTTATTCCATTTTCACACTCAACTTTTCAGCCAAGATCTGTTCTCCTAGCACTTTCACAAGCAAAATTGACTGAAGTACTCTCAGAGCAGTAATATGCAAACAATATAATGAAAAGAATAAAGGAAGCAAAAGTAATAAGCGACAATGACTCGATTTCTATGTTGTTCCAACCGAATGAACACAGAACAGATAATTTCAGAATAGGTCAATTCCTCCAGTTCTCACCTAGATCCAGTTGTCCCGGCTCTCTCCTTTTTAACCAAGAGTAAGTCTCAACTGCAGAAGGGCTTAATAAGTTGTTACAAGTTGTTTTAACGCAAACCAAAGATGCCTTTTAAAAAACAAGTTTACATCATATTCTTATGCATGCCAGTGCTGTGTGTGAAGTAATTTAAGGTGGTTCTGACAAGTGTCGTTGGCATCTTCATATCCGGTCACATGGGCGGCAAGCCACTCCCATCCGGTTACATGGGCGGCAAGCCACTCCCACAAAAGAGGCCACACCCACAGAGTAGTTTCAAACAATTTTTGAAACCCACCACTGGTAGGAGCTTAGATAATTAGGTCATGGTTGCCCCATGAGGTGCTTTTAAAAAAGGCATTTGGACTTTCTTTCTTTTTGCTTGAAGACGTTTTAGATTTTCATCTTCTTCAGAACTGAAGAAGCTTCTTTGATGAGAAGCGGAATATCTTCAGGCAAAAACAAGGAAAGTCCAGTTGCCTTTTGAAAAAGCACCTTTGGAACTGCCCTGTGTTTGCTGCTTAGGAAAACTGTTTCGTGTGGGATGGCATATCCTAGTTACAAATATTGCTGAATTTTGATTCTTAAATATGAAAATTGGGTGACCAATTAAGCATAGAGCTGCTAAAAGTGCAAAATGAGGCCCCACCTGGAATTCCTCACCAAATGGAAGATTTCTAGCAGATGAAACCGTAGGACAAGTGCTACAATTACCGAATGTGACCTTTGTTTAATAATTTATAGAATCCTACAGCCAAATCTTTTAAATTAAATTTAACGTTTAGTGTGTAATGGATTAATTTCACGAATTAATATTTCGTTCATTAAAGTATACTCAGAAGTTATAACCAATATGATAAAGCAATAATTTTGCAGTTTAGACAGGTTGTACCCAAAGGGGGCAAGAGAGAATAATGATTAAATAGTGCAGAAAGAAAAGGAACTGGACTTAATTCTGCTGAATTATGGCTGTTTAGTGTTGAGACAGTGGTAGCATCCAGCTGCCCTTGGAAGCTAAGTAAGATTGGGCCTAGTCCAGTGTTGGCAAAACCTTTTCGGCACCGAGTACCAAAAAGGCAGCGCACGGGGCAGGAAGATGATCTTCCGGCTTCTTGCGCGTGCATGAACACTGGCCACTTGGTCTTCACGCACACATGCACTCCAGAAACTGGAAGAGCAGGTGGCCATTGTGCATGTGCGCACCGGAAACCAGAAGATCATCCTCCCAGCACGCACATGCGCACAGGATGGCTGTTCTTCCGGTTTCCAGCATTCCCTCGCATGTGAAGACCAGCTGGCTGGTGCGCCAGAAACCAAAAGAGCAAAGGACAATGTCTTGCATGCCTGGAGAGATGGCTCCACATGTCACTTCTGGTACGCATGCCATCGGTTCTCCATCACGGGCCTAGTTAATATTTGTGTAGGAACATACTAAAGAAGTTAGTACTAAATCTAAAATTTAGATTTTAGGGACTCTAAAACATCCTGCAAGTCAACAGTAACCTCCTTTACTATTGTTCAGTGTTCTGACCCCCCTCATTCCACACCAAAGCACACTCCGAGCCAGAGATAAATTACGGCATTTAATTAACAGACAGACAGGTCCTTGCATTTAATTAACAGACAGACAGGTCCTTGGCAGCAACCCAGCACAGAAAAACTCAGGCAGCAATAAACACAGATAAGGCTTGGCAGCAATCCAGCCTGCCAAGCTCACAGTACTGTCCTCCAACATTCAATCCTGCGTTGACTTCTGCAAAGAGGGCCGTGTGCACAAGTAGCTTTTATAGTCTGGAGAGGAGCCTAATGACCACCAGCTGAGTGCAATCACCTCCTGTAATTGCATAATTGTTCCTGACGCCTAGTAGCTCTTCGATGGCGTGCATCCAGGAACAACTCACTGCTGGCTTCCGGCTCACTCTCCCTTGTCTCCTCCCCACTGGTCCAAGGCTCAGGTGCCTCCTGGTGGCCAACCAGCCTCTCTGCGCCCTGCTCAGAGTTGGAACCCTGTCCAGAGTCATCCTCCAGAGCCAACTCATAGGGCCACTCGCTGTCGGAGTCTGGTGGCAGCTCCAACGGCTCCTGCTAGGCCACAACAGTTCAGGAAAAAAAAAACAGCACGAAATCTCCCTAAAGTTATTAGAAGCTGGGTTGCATATGGACTTTTAAGTTCAGGTAATGCAATTATTTCTCACGCCAATATTCCCCATTTGGTCATATTAAAAATGATAATTTGGCAGCAGCATTGGGATGAGTTGAGGTTAATCCATGGTCCAGGGACTTAAACTATATATTTGGAGGCATGTAAACGGACCAGTAGAAGGTCTTGGAGCAAATAAAAATGACCCTGAGAATACATGTATTTTGATCTGTTGTCTGTCTCTGGGTAGCTTGTGATCATATCTCCAAACATGGTAATGAGGACTCATAATTTTTGCTTTTATGTTCTAACATAGGCATGGAATCCAGCATTAAATTAGCCATGGAGAAAGAGCGAATAGTTTTGGAAAGAATTTCAGTCAGAAATAGCATATATTGAGACTAAAAATCTTACACTCCCAGTGTTACAGCCATATTCAGATTTGCCCCCGCAGTTAACTTTTTAAGCAAAGAAAGTCATCAAGCAGGGATTTCCTGTGTCATATATGTGGTGTCCTTCTTTTTACCTGTGTTTGAAGTGAGGTCAACTGCTCTGCACTCTTTTCAACATTCTTTCTTAATAGAATCTTCCCAGAGAACTACCAGAAGTGATGGGCAAGCTGTCATCTAAGTAAATGTGTCCATCTTACTTGCTCACTATTACTGATTTTCTCATAGGGCCATTGGCCAAAGTTTTGTACTCTCCAGCAGGAGATCCTGGAATATAATTTGGAAACCAGTGTGCCAATGTATTGTATTTCGTGTGCTATCAATAACAGATGCCTCATATGCACCAGAATTTTGGAAATCAGCACAGAGGGTGTGTGCGTGTAAATTGTCTGAGTTGCCTATACGCAAAATGGCTATTGGAACTTATGAAAATTATGAAAAGCTTCCAAAACAAAATAAATAGCACCCATCTGTTGGTTGTTTACTGTATCTCACATGACTTCCACATGTCTGATGCTCTCATCTCACACATTTAGTTAGGCAAACAAGAAAAACAGACGGCTGGTGCCAAGTCCGGAACAGAGGATTTGGTATTAAAAATGTAAAGTTAACATGCTCATCCTAAGACTGTGGTTATTTCACTAAACATTTTGAATGATAAAGAGCCACATCTTGTTGTATGAAAGTATCTCCATATTTCTGAATGGGGGCATAGCAGTATTCTTCCTTTCATTATACGTTGTTCCCAGTCCATGGTTATACTAGATGTGGGTGATGGGAATTATGGTACAAAATATTTAGAGATTACACCTGCAAAAGTCTGGGATATCATATCTATAAATCAAGCAGAAGACCTTGATAGCAACAGTCAGTTTTTAGACATCAAATATTACATTTCTGAATGATTGGTTTTATAGGAGAATCTCTTTCCCATTTTATTTATGGTATTCCCACCACTTTGGAAGAGGTCCTCCCACTTCTATTTGGGTCACAAATTGTTTAGGAGTAATCTATTGATTGTATTCATTACATCTGGAAATATATAATGAACTCGTCAGATAACATTCTGATCACATTTAACTGGTAAAATTGTTAATTAAATCAAACTTAATTGATCACATATGCCAGGCCCACCAGGTGAACCATACCTGGAAATCAAATCAAAAGGAAAGATCAAAAATAAAAAAAAATTTTTTCATTGAGAGTACCAGAGCTGTAATAACAAAATCTTACAAGTCTGATTGTGCTGAACCTCCTTCCCCCTTCTTATACTCCTGTGAATTAGAACAATGTCTGTGTGAGCTGCTTCTGAATGCAATCTATCTATGGTGGACTTAAAATACTAGAAGTATTTCCATTTCAAAATTGAATGAGTTCATATATTAAAGTGCCGAGTTTGAAGGTTCAATTTAATTTTAAAACATAAGAATAGAAATTTGAGGTCACTATTTCAGATTTAAATAAAAGAAACCTACCTATAGTATATTGTAATGAATTATATAATAAACCACTTCTCAGATATTGTCAAATGTTATTACATTTTAGGTTTTTAAAGTTGAATTCTGCCTGTCTGATAACTGTTAAACACTGAATGCCAATGTAGAAGAGCTATGGGATAGCATCAAAAGCTGGTCTTTCATCCATCTCCTTTCACACTGCCAAATATTGATTAGTACTGTACTACAAAATATTTGGTTTTTCAAATGCTGAAAGGAAATTCAAAAGATTTACAAATCAAGATCATAAAACAGATGCCATTATTGATTGCTTTACGAAGTATGTCTTACATATTCCCTACAGTACTTATTTTCCTTTACTTTTGTCAAAATATTTTCTCCTATCAAAACGTATTTTCAGAGAGCTCTCCACTAGAAGAAATTGCATAATGTTCTTTCAAGAAGTATTGTTTTTGATTACACCATGGCCAGATTAAGAATTACAAACAATTATGAGGTAATACCAGCCTTTATACCTCCTTTTTATTCAAAAACATGTAACTAAATTTTAGTCTAGGCATAGTTTAAAACAGTCAATTGGTAATGAATGATGAAACACTATAAGAAACACAGAATCAGTGGTTCATGTTACAGCCAACCAGATTTATTTGGAAGTGGACTTACTTTAAGAGGACATACATATAGATAATATCATTAAACATGCTTCACTTTGCCTTCACCAATGGAATGTTTATCCAAATAAACATATGAGACTACTTGCATTCAGATTTTGAAAAGACATTGCACACAATATAGGAAATCTTCCTCTTTGAGCACAGTTGAACATCTAGGATCTTTGAGAAAGGACCTTTAAGACACCAGGTCAGAGGTAGAACAAGGGTGAGGTTATTAACTTCAACACACACAATGTTCTGATTGCACCACAAACACAGTAGTTATCCTTACCTTTCACAGAGGCACTGAGTTTTATAAATATGAGCATGATAGTGTAGAATAATCATATCCAAGGACCAGTGGTGGGTTTCAAAAAACTTTGGAACCTCTTCTGTAGGTGTGGCCTGCTTTCCGGGTCCACGGGTGGGACCTCTTCTAACCGGTTCGGTAGATTTGACGAACCGGTTCTACTGAATAGGTGCGAACTGGTAGGAACCCACCTCTGGCTCCTACTCACTTCGGAGATTCTACATCATTAGGCAGCTAGACAAATCATCAGTATTAACATTTTACTGGCAAAAATTGTAATAATTGATGGTCTGGGGAATGTGATGAGCAGAAGAAAGTCCTACCTGATTTTTAATATTCTGCTGGCACTGACTTATTCCTTGTAAAAAAAAAAGGGAGGGATATCAAAATACATCTACTGAACTTAATGACAGAGCCCGAACACACAATTCTCTCTGACTCTCATTCTGTTTAAATAGATCAAATTATTGGGAACAAGATTATTCTAGTCTAATTTTGTGAATGCATAATATTAAGGGGAAATAATGGGAATCATGGCTGAACTATATATTGCACAAAAAAAGAGAGCAGTCCATTTCAGAACAGCAGCAGGTTCTCTTGTTACAGATGACCAACTTCATGACAAAACAAGAGGACCAAAATATAAATTTACCACATGAAATTAAATAGTTGCTTTCTATGTTATTATTGTGACATTTGTTCTTTTAGACTCTGCTCCCCACAAATACATGATTATAATCTAATTCTTTGGATTATGATCTGGTTGGTTTACATTAGGGTGTTTATTACCTAATCTCCCTATTTCAGGATAATTTGCTTGAGTAAAAAGTTTGTCCACAGTCCGCCTTGTCAGAATTGAGTTTCACCCACCCATCCTTACCATTTTAAGAAATAGGGTTTTTCTGAGATCATGACTTGAAAGCTTATCACAGTGAAGTCTTTATTAGCAATTCCAGGATTAATTCTGATGCCATTAAATCTTCTGTTTGAAAACACCATTTTGTGAAATAAAATGTTAGGAAAATAAAGAGTGGAAAAGCTGTCCATTGATTTGTTTAATCAATTTATATAATTTGGAAAGTACATCCTTGGATAGAGATAAAGAAAAGACGAACAAGATATTTTGTTACAAAGATTACAATTTCCTAAATGTGCTTAAGCATAGGACTATGTTTTCATTTGGTGTGTCCCCTTTTGCAATGCAAAAGAGATTATTTTCGGTGTTTAAAAAGTAATTTATGTGATGTGCCAAAGATGATTGACATAGCAAATACTATACATTTGTCCAAGGCCTTTGAATTGCTTGAGAGAATTGCATGGGTTTTAAAACAATCTCTTGGTAGCAGAACTAAACTGCCTAGCAAGGCATTAAGAGAAGAATGCTAAGATACTCCAATCCACAAAACTGTCTCATCAATTATTTCTAGACATTCATGCCAGAGTTTCCTACCTCTTTTTTTCTGGAAAGGTTCAAGACAAGCTCAAGGCTTGTGCAACAGGAGGTAATTTTCACTTCATCTTGCAATGCTTTGAAACAGAATTAATCGGTCCTTCTGTAACCCTCACCACCACCCCCCAATGTGTTGATTGGGAACTAGCAAGGAAGTAAAGCTGTAACAGGATTAAATCTGTGCCAGGTGCCATTTACAGGAAAGCCATTATGGATCTGACACTTTGCAAAAGAGACCCCCCCCCCCCCCCAGCATTGTACTGCCGCATAGTAGATGTGGATCTCCGATGCCCCGGAGTGTCACTGCTAGAGAGAAAACAGAGATTAACACCTCTGGGGAACCCTGGGGATGCTGAAAGACAGCACTTCCTCAACAAGGAAAGGAGGCTTGGCTGGAAATTTCCTGGGACATTGTTTAGCTTCTTACACTTGCCAGGGATCCCTTGTCTTGACTAAGAAGAAAGCACATTAAATTCGCATGTGTTTAAGGAGAAGCATAGGGAACAAGCTCTGAATGTTAATGAATTTGATCTTCACTCTGGAGAGAGCTCACCCAGACCTGTTCTGCCTTAAAATGCTGTGGCATTTTCTTGAAAGTGATAGGCATGCATGCTGTAAGGAACGCAGTGGGCTGCTTTTCTGCAAAGAGCCTGCAGGACATCTTATCTATCTATTCATTAATTTATTAAATAAATCGAAATACTCTTGAAGTCTTGCTGGAAAATAATTTAACAATTCAATAAAATAATTTAAAAACTAGTAGCAGTTAGGAAGATGCCCAGCAACCCTCCCTGGGAAGTGGAAGAGGAGTAAAAGTCATTTTCCTTCTGATTTGGCAAACTCTCTTAGCCGCCCGGAGTCCTTCAGGATTGGGCAGCATACAAATCTATTAAAATTACAAAAATTACAAATCTTAGCTTTTCTTAATCTCCTGCCCTTCAGATGTGTTGGGCACTGTAATTCTGTATCACTGTACCTATAATGCACCGTAACCACTGTAATGGTGATGTCCCTTATCGCATGCCACCATTAAAAGCCTCTGTGCACCCAAGGTTAGAGGAGGCGTCCAATGGAAAAAAAATATTTGTCAACTTCCTTTCCAAAGGGAGCAGCAGGTGGTTTGGGAACAGTGGTGGGATTCAAATAATTTACCAACCGGTTCTCTGTCCTAATGGCCAGGTGGGTAGGCAGGGCTTAGTGGTCATGTGACAGTATGGGCATGGCCAACTCAACATTACTCAGGTCGATGGGCACTTCGCCTTAGCTGTTAAATGTAATAAGGGTTAACTTATTACAGCCGAGATGGTGCAGTAGTTAGGGTGCAGTACTGCAGGCCACTTCAGCTGACTGTTATCTGCAGTTCAGCGGTTCTAATCTCACTGGCTCAAGGTTGACTCAGCCTTCCATCCTTCCGAGGTGGGTGAAATGAGGACCCAGACTGTGGGGGCGATATGCTGACTCTGTAAACCGCTTAGAGAGGGCTGAAAGCCCTATGAAGCGGTATATAAGTCTAACTGCTATTGCTATTGCTAACTGGAGAGGCAGTTTCTGTAAGCAGGGCAATAAAAATTAAGCTAGAAACAACACTAGAATGTTTACTTCCTGCCTTCCTTACAGGATTAGCCCTGTAAAGCGGAAAAAATCCAAAAGAAGATTTCTTCCAACAACCAATTCTCTGAACCTCTTAGAAAGTTAAGAACCGGTTCTTCCGAATAGATGCGAACGGGCTGAATCCCACCACTGTTTGGGAATACAAGAATTGTTGACCCCTATTGGCTCAGGGCAGGGATCCCCAAACTCATTTGCTTGTTGACCCCTTGGCAAAGTTTCAGATTGCTCATCAACCTCCAAACAGGGAAATAATTCAATAAAAATGACTTTAACAAATAGTATTACAAATAATAACACCGCCAAGCGACACCTGCCTTCCCAGGCAAATGTGAAATCCAGTCTAACATCTGGCTGAATGTGCAATGAACCATAATAACATTGATGCTCTGGGTGGACCCATCCATCTTAGGGGGTTGACCACTTTGGGAGACCTTGGTTTAGGACTTTCATGGTCAAAGCCAGACCATGAACTATGAAAAGAAACAAATTGGAGGACGAATAAACAGTACACGGATCTGGAGAAATCAGCAGAGGGCTGAGGAAAGGAGACATTTAAGACAAATGGGGGGGGGGTGCACAACCTGTGGCCTAGCTTTCTCCAAGGCTGGGCATCTTATATATGTGTGAACTTCATCTCTTCAGATCCCCCTTGTTGAGAATACTAGGAAATGAGATCCATGCTCCACATTGGGGGAGCAAGATTGGAAGCATTAAGATATACAGTAGTATTAAATCTAACTTGTTAGGACAGTGTTTCTCAACCTTGGGGACTTGAAGTCCTGTGGACTTCAACTCCCAGAATCCCCCAGCCAGCATAGCTTCAAGTCCCCAAGGTTGAGAAACACTGTGTTAGGAGGACCACAAGTTTCTTCTGTACTCAGTTGTGTGCAACAATGCAGTCTAAGAGAGAAGGACTAAGACTTTTGGACTAAGGTGCTTATTAAGGTTAACAACCCACAAGCAGGCTAAAGTGTAGCCTGTGTGGAGGATGTTCTGTTTTGGGGGGGACTTAGTGGGGGGGGGGCTGGGCCTTTGTCCTAAAATCCTGCCCTCGGTTGCCCCTCTACTCTTGTGCATTAGGGAGAGCCCTGAGCAAATCCTTTTTAGAAAAAGTGGGGTTTTTTAAGGTTCTCAGTTTTTTCAGATGGGCCTGACAGCAGCCTCGGCCCTTCCAGGACTGTAAGCAATAATAGTTAGACTTATATACCGCTTCATAGGTCTCTAAGCGGTTTACAGAGTCAGCATATCTCCCCCACAGTCTGGGTCCTCATTTCACCCACCTCGGAAGGATGGAAGGCTGAGTTAACCTTGAGCCGGTGAGATTAGAACCGCTGAACTGCAGATAACAGTCAGCTGAAGTGGCCTGCAGTACTGCACCCTAACCACTGCGCCACCTCGGCTCTTCTACTTGGTGACTGTGTGGCTGGTATTTAATGCATAGCCTTCCGTGGAGGCTGAACAATGGCGGAAACAAGTGACCTCCATCTCCTAAGAAAGACTCCCCCCCCCCCCCCGCAGATGCAGATGCAGAAGCCGCCTCGTCTCTTCCCCGGATACCTCTTCTGGCTTTGGGCCTCACCAAGCCCAGTGGTGGCTCTCCTCTCCTGAGGCAAGCGGAGAGCGCCTCCTGGAGAGCGCCTCTCGTGATTGTCAATTTGCCCACAACAGTTTCTCCGCCAGGGCACCTCGGGCTGCCCCGTTTGGAAGGGCCTGTAGAGGGACAGTTGACCTGGTGTTGGCCTGATTGGCTAGATTCACAAAAGACGGGAGACTCGGATGAAAGGGATTGGCTACTTCGTGGTTCGGAATCAAATTTTCCTACCTAAAATCATAATATCTTCTATTAGAGGTCAGATAATTTTGCGTTAAGCGAATGCAACCTTTGCGTTTGATTCATTCGGCTGAGAGTGATGGATTGGGAAGACATTCCGAGATCTGTCCCCTCTTTCCCTTCCTCCTCTCATTCTTGTGAGGAGGAAGAGCCGAGGTGGCGCAGTGGTTAAATGCAGCACTGCAGGCTACTTCAGCTGACTGCAGTTCAGCAGTTCGGCTGTTCAAATCCCACTAGGCTCAAGGTTGACTCAGCCTTCCGAGGTGGGTAAAATGAGGACCCGGATTGTTGTTGGGGGCGATTTGCTGACTCTGTAAACCGTTTAGAGAGAGCTGAAAGCCCTATGAAGCGGTATATGTCTAACTATTGCTATTGCTATTGTAAAAAGCATTTCGGATCTCAGTGCATGCAAGAGTGCTTGAATTTCTTCTTCTGGGCCTCCTCTGGTCTCCACTGCCATTGACTCAGTTGGGCCTCAAGTTGAGAACTCAACACCCCAAAGTCCCCTATACCAGATGGCTTTAAACTTCCCAGGCTGGGAGGGGGGAGAAAGTAATTGTTAGATTCTGAGTTGTATGTCTTATCTTCCAATAGATTGGAAAATATGACAAGCCAGCTCTGTGTTCTTTGTTGAGTCTTCCTAATGAGAAGAGGGTTTTTCCCCTTGCTCAACTCTACTGCCAAGCCTCAAGAGGTGCTGCGAGGACAACTGAGATCAGTGTCACTCAGTACATATCACTGGCCATTCCCCCCCCCCCACTATGAAGTGTAGGACCTTATGTATAGGGCTGACTTGAAATGCTTTCATTACTCTCTCTTTGAGCTGGCAGAAATCTGTTTTCCCCACTGCCAATTCTTTTCCTTCCTCTGTGGTCTTTCGCTACTCACCTGATTTTGTCAGAGACAGTGACTGCATCTTGAGGCTGTGGGTGGGTAGTGCTGAAATAAAGAAAGCCCTACTGTGTTGGTGGTTTGGTTTATGAGGATTAAGGCTGTCTTACTCATGTAGGAGTAGGAGATGAGGGCAACACCAGAGGGTCACATCAGGGAAAAAGAGTTGGCCTGATCATGTTCGGGCCACGGTTTGGTACAAGGAGTTGACTGAGCAGAATTCCCCATGCAACTCTCTTCATGTGGAAAAAGAGGACTCTTTTCAGACTTCAGAATATGGAGATATTGTCCTCTGCTCTTCTGTGCAAGGTAGCCCCCCCCCCCAATGTAAAAGGGCTTGCAATTTGACTGTGGACACAGTTTGTCCCTGAAACAGAAGACCATTCACTCTGCTACTGTAGAGACCAATTATTCTGCAGATGAGTGCAAGCGTACCTCTTCATTCAGCTGCAGACTCGAAACAGTTGATCTGGATGATTTCCCTCCTCCAGCTCTGGCTGCTGGCTAGTTACCTTCATTTTTAGAGCCAATGCTGAGGAAGAGGCTTCTACCTAGAACCAACTTGCCAGCCTTTTGCATTTTGCCTACTGCAATACTAAAGAGGTTTACTTTAGTTGTTGTGGAATATTGTTAGTTGCTGTAGCCGGTTCCTCACTGGATATTTATAGTGCCCTAGTGTTATCCAATCATCCAATGATATAGCAGCAATGGGAGAGAGTGGCTCAGGGATGCCAGGTGGTGACCTGTAGGAATTGCTGATGCGGAACTGGCCTCCGGATGATTTGGAGCACCTTATTTTGAGAGAGCTTGGGAATAACTAGAGTGAGAATGAGTGACAGCAGGTCTTTGCTTAAATACAAAAATCCCACAATGACAAGTAGTCCTGCTCACTCTTATATAAGGAGAAGTATATTTTTCCCAGGGGTACAACTGTCCAGGCACCCCGATGCAATGAAACCTTTCCAAAGAACAGCTTGGTTTTCAAATTGTCATTTTTAGCTTTCTAGATTTTAAACCAAAATATAATAATTAAAAGTACAGCAATCCCTTATTTTGCAATGAGTACACCGTTGGAAGACCTGAAAGACCAGGTCTTAGGGATGGAGCATCGTGGTGCTCAGAGTCAAAAATGACTTGATGGCACATCCATCAATCACGTATTTGCACGTGTGGACTTTCCGCATCAGTGGACAAAAAACGGGAAGAAATAGTCCATTAACAGAGACGGAAATGCATGCAGAGAGGTGGGATTCAGATGTACCTCTGCTCTCAGGGTTCTATGAAACTCGGAAGGGCCTGGTTTTTCCTTCTAAGATGGGGCCAAAACCACCAACTCAAGGTCCATAATTTTAATCCAGATATCTTCACCAATGAACCAGCTATAGCAGCGTCCCCTATATTGATGTCCTCGTGATGTGCTTAGATTCCACATACACACACATACCATGGCCATAAGTACTAATGGCTGGGAAGTCTGGAAGCACACCCAGAGTACACCTAATTTGGGAAAACTGTTCTGAAGCATTAGGTGCTCAAAAATCTATTCCAGTCGAAAGACAATTGTTTATTGCAGTTTATTCAACCGTTCTTATCATCTCCATTCATCTCTCCCATTTTTAAAAACTGATTTTAGGAATCTTTTCAGGGAAATTATTTGGAAAATGGCTAATAATCAGTGTGATTCATATTTGGTCCTTAGTCCTTAATTCTGGCTGAACTGGGTTTTTGAATTCTCCGGGATGAGCTTCCAAAGAGAGAGATTTACCTTTAAGGAGAGACTTTCTTTCTAGGAACAATTTAATAACAACCAAACCTTTCTCAGCCAGGTCCTCGGCTAATTGTGACTGATACTTGTCCAACCTGCTACTATGCATTTTGAAAATGTCTACTGCAATCTTAAGCAGAGGCTCTTCACTCCCCCACTAAATTCTGTTTCCTGAAGAAACGGCAACTGAAGACAAGGACTTTATTTGAGAAAAGAGAAAACGTCTCACCTTGTTCGAGGAGGCGGGTCCGATGATAGTAACAACAAGAAGTTATTAAATTTATTTGCCACCAGACTGCAGTTCTAATTCTAAAAATAATTAGGAAAGAAATCACTTTCTCAGTTGTATAGCACTAACATCGTTTCAGAGCTGCCTGCTATTAAAACAAACAAATAAACAAGCCAGGAGGCTCTCGCTGAAAGAGGAGCGCCGCTTTTAAAGCCCAAGAGAATCTTACTTTCGCAAGAGACTTGCCACAGTTTGTGAAGGCATGTTTAGGGGCGAAGAATTGAGAGGTCCCCTCCGGGACAGTCGGCTATCGAAAGCAAGCGTTCGGGAGCAGGGAAAACAACGGGGGGGGGGGACGAAGAATGGGGTGAGGAGAGAAAAGGAAGGCGCGTCCTTTTGGGTCTCGCCAAAAGATGCGCACTAGATGTCTTGGCGAGGAGAACCATAAGCAGGACCTGATTATTCAAAGCGCCTACCCAGGACCTGCGGGTTGGAGCTGCGCCCCGCAGCTGCCTGCCTGAGTACTCGGGCACCCACGTCACTGCACCACTTCGTTTCCTCCTCCCTCCCTCCGTCCCTCTCTCCCTCCTCCTTCTCCTCCACCTTGCCTTCGCCTCCGGGCGACTCTTCACTGTGAAACCCACCCAAGCAGCCGTTGTAGCAGCCGCCGCAGCAGCAGCAGCAATAGCAAGCAGGGAGACAAACCCCAAGCTGAGAGATTCCCCCTCCCCCTCTCCATCACACACAGAGAAGAGGGAGGGAGGGGAGGAGGAAGAGAAAGAGGGAAGGAGGGAGAGAGGGAGGGAGGGTTACAGAAGGGGGGTGTTTTCCTTTTCCTTCTTCTACTTTTTTTTTAAGGTTGCGCTCGCGCTCTCTCGCTCTCTCTCTCTCCCTCTGCCCTCTCCCTCTCCCTCTCCGCCGTCGCTTATTGTGGCTGTTAAATTTTAAACTGCTATGCACTCCGCTTCCAGTATGCTGGGAGTCGTGAAAATGGAAGGACACGAGCACACGGAGTGGAGCAACTACTACGGCGAGCCAGAGGTAAAAGGCAACTTCTCTGTGTTGGCGTGCGCGCGTCTCTCTCTCTCTCTCCCTCTCTCTCTCTCTCCCTCTCTCTCTGTTTGTGTCCGGGTCCCCCACCCAATCCCCAAGCCTCCTCCTTCTGCTAAAAACAGGACTCTCTCCCTCTCTCTCTCTCTCCCTCTCTCCTTTTATACAACACTCTGTTAGCCTTGAGATAATATTAACTTTGTGATCAAATATTGACTTGCGAAGCCTCCAAATCCTTTTGCCATGCCTAGCCGCGCTATCCTAACAAAGTTGTGTTTGGCAGAGAGAAGTTGGGTGGGGGGGGGAGGCGTGGGGGGGAACTATAAGGAAGCAAGGAGAACAGGAGGGGGGACATTTTTGGTTCTAAAACTTGCCCCGGGAAGGTTCAGAGTCGAAGGGAAAGGCAATGCAAAGGGAAGCAAAAATGTGTTGTTTTATTTGATGGTCGCCGGTAAAGGAAGCAAAGATTTACCTGCAACCCATAATATCTCAAAGTGCCTGGATGTCGCTGCTCCACATGGCCCAGGAAACTGCAGGTTCCTTTGAACTTCAATACATGTTTTTTTTTCTTCAGGCAATGCACTTTTCAGGTTTCCCCCAGAAGCTAGAGAAATGCCCCCCTCCATTCTTAAGGGCGGCGGTCTGGATTCAGCCCTTCGCTGATTTCCTTAGGATTTCATTGGATCTGTTGAGGTGCCCTAGCGCCGCCATTGAGTTGCAGTCCTCAGCTTGTTGAGAGCTAAAATTCCGAGGCGAATCAATGTGGATTACTCCCAAGAACAGGGATTACATTTTGAGTTAAGCTTGAACACTCTTAATTGGGGTCGAGACTTTTAATGGATCTAGTTGCCGGTGGGCTAGCAATGCTAACACGCACTGATTACTTGGGAAGTACCTTGCGATCCAAGGGAATCGCTTCTAACTGGAAAACGAACGCCTTGGACATCATTCAATTGATTGGTGTTTCTCGATATTGAGGGGGTGCACATACTTACCGGTAGTAGAGAGTAAATCCTGACTGAATCCAATGGCACCTACCTCTCTAGTAAACATTCATTGGATCGCGCTGCTTGTTCTGAAGAGGGAAGGTGCCGGAATTATGGTCGGACTTTGTTTCTAGATCAACATTTAAGGCTGAACATGGGGGGAGGGGAATGTTCCCATACTATCTTCTTCCTCCCTAGCGAGTAGCAGATTTAAGTTCCCATTGATCTTCGAGAAACTGGACAATTTACTTAAGCAAAATGCTTTCCCATACAGTAGGATATAAAAGCACCCGCAGAGGAGCTGTTAAAATCTGGGAAATGGTCTGTGATCTCCAGATCTGTGGGGTGAACAGCCAAATCTTGTTCTTAGAGAGATCCAGTGGAATTCCCAGTAAACGTAGCGCGCCTTTCTTCGCCCTGGACACGATCCGGGCAATCTGGCTCTTTTGAATACTGACTTTATTGGGGGGCGGTTTCCAATCGGCTGGGGATTCGGCACCAGCTTAATTCTCTCCTACCGAAATGCCAAATGCCTCAGGATTTGACCAAGGCAGCGCTACTTCAGTTCCAGAAATACTTCCAGTATTTCAAAGGGTTTTTGTGGAAGTCCAGGAAGGGCGCGCGGTGTAACGAGGGTGGGTCGCCAGGCAAGATGGGGCTCTCGGGGATGGGATGGGATTTGGGGGGGGGGGGTTGCGATCTGGACACAAGAGTAGCTAACCACAGGCTCTCTCCTTTTGTCGCCTTTACAGGGCTACTCCTCCATGAATGCCGGCTTGGGCATGAACAGCTACATGGCCATGCCCGCCATGGGCAGCGCCGGCAACTTATCAACTGTGGCGTCCGGCGGCTCCATGGGCATGTCTTACGCGGCTGGCCCAGCGGGCATGAACCTGTCTCCCGGCGCGGGGGCCATGGCCGGCATGGCGGCCCACCTGAGCCCCAGCTTGAGCCCGCTGGGTGCCCAAGCGGGCTCCATGGGGGCCGCGCTGGGCGCCTACTCTGCACTGAGCCCGGTGGGGGCCGGCGGCGGCGGCGGCGGCTACGGGCCAGCGGCGGGTCTGGGCCGCGCCCGCGACGCCAAGAGCTACCGCCGGAGCTACACGCACGCCAAGCCTCCCTACTCGTACATCTCCCTCATCACCATGGCCATCCAGCAGTCTCCCAACAAGATGCTGACGTTGAGCGAGATCTACCAGTGGATCATGGACCTCTTTCCCTTCTACCGACAGAACCAGCAGCGCTGGCAGAACTCCATCCGCCACTCGCTCTCCTTCAACGACTGCTTCCTCAAGGTGCCGCGCTCGCCAGACAAGCCGGGCAAGGGCTCTTTCTGGACCCTGCACCCCGATTCGGGCAACATGTTCGAGAACGGCTGCTACCTGCGCCGCCAGAAGCGCTTCAAGTGCGAGAAACCGCCCGGCGCAAAGCAGCAGCAGCAGCAACAGGGCGCCTCGCCGGCCTCGGGCTCCGGCAAAAAGGCGCTCCCGCAGGCGGAGCGCGAGGGGCCCAACGGAGCCTCGGAATCGCCACGCTCCAACGCCTCGCCTTGCCGAGAGCACAAGCGCTCGTTGGCCGAGCTCAAGGGCCAGCCGGAGCCCGCTCCGTCGCCGGCCCAGCAGCAGCACCTCCTGGTTCAGCATCACGCCCACCCGGGGCTCTCCCACGAGGCCCACCTCAAGGCCGAGCACCACTACGCCTTCAACCACCCCTTCTCCATCACAAACCTGATGTCCTCCAGCGAGCAACAGCAGCAGCAGCAGCAGCAACACGCCCACCACCCCCACCCCCATCCCCACCCCCAGCACTCCCACCACCCTCATCCTCCCCATCCCAAAATGGACCTGAAGGCTTACGAGCAAGTGATGCACTACGCCGGTTATGGCTCGCCGGTGCCCGGCAGCTTGGCCATGGGCTCCGTCACGAACAAAAGCGGCCTCGAGGCCTCGCCCTTGGCCGGAGACGCCTCCTATTATCAAGGGATGTACTCTAGGCCCATCATGAACTCGTCCTAAAGAACACCCCCTCCCTCTCTCCTTTCCGACCGCCAAAACCGAGACTTTGTGGGGCGGGAGAAAAGTTCTTAAGAGTTCGGGAAGTCTGAACATTGTGCCCAAAGCTGGACCCACAGAGAGAGACCCCCGTCCACGGAAGGTCCAAAGCTCCTCTAAATAACATTGGACAATTTCATCCCTCGATTCTTTGGATGAGCGCTCAAGTTCCTTTCCCAACTGTCTTTGGGGGAGGGAGGGGGGGGAGAGCGCAGAACTGGGAACCCGACTCGTGCCCTCTACCAATTGGAACGGGGCACCAAATATTTGGATACTTTTCCCGCTGTTGTATGATTTTAAGCGCCCGCGGAAGGGAGGGGAAACGTGGAAGGGCCCATTGAGTCCAACGGCGGTGAGGAGTGGAAGCTCTCCCTGCTGCGGATCCGGCTCGTGACCTTTCCTTAAGACACCCGTTTAACTTTCCTTTGAATCAGAAAGATTTTTTTTTAAGGCGTTAAAAAGCGACCCTAGGTATGTTTGTTATTTTGGGTTAGGAAGTTACAAATATATCTATTTTTGGATGTGGAAGTGACACAGAAGTATGTGTGTGCGTGTGTGAACTGATGTTAGATTTGAAAATTGAGGATCAGAGAGACTGTAGCATTATAAAATCGGGGGAAAAAGCGGGGTGGGGCAGAAAAGAAGAGAGGCTTTAGATTGTAATTTGACGCACAAAGGTTTGAATCAAATTAATTTATCGTTTCTGTACGTTTTATTTATGGCTTATAAATGTGTATTCTGGTAACGACCAGTCAAATTCCCACAAACCAATATTAAAATGATGTTGGATATTTCCTCCCCTGTCCTTCAACATTTCTTTAAGATCTATAGTTTTGCATCCATCACCCCTTCCTCATTTCTTTTGCTTTAAGTGAATAATACAATCTTTTAAATTGGGGCTGAAAAAGACTGTGGAATAATTTCAATTCAGTGGGTTAATTGTATTAAGTTTAAAAAAGAAGAAGAAAGAAATGCAAATGAAGGGCTCTTTTGCTGCTCTTTTTCTATACCCATGGTAATGACATATAGGAACACATATTTAAGCTTCCAGGCCCATTATGTTTCTATGTAATTTAGCATTGCACAGTTTTTACATGAACTACAACTAGGAATATTCAATTATTCTGCCTGCATGCATATCTTTTCAAGAGAGGCCCACTGAGTTTAACTGACCTCTTCTTCTATTTCTTGACTATTCACTTTGCAGGAAATAATATTTAACTCATTATAACTTACAGCCTTGAATGTTTTGATTTGCTTCTATATCATAAGGTGGGAATCCTATGAACATGTTGCAATTAGTGAAACCCAGCAGGTGCTATTAATGATGCAATCCTATCCATGTCTACAGAAGGGGAAAATGAATTCAATGAGGTTGAAACCTTACCTTTTCATTGCTGCATTAAATGGTTTGGCATAATTTCTTACTTAGTAATATCTTACTAATGACAGAATTGTAAATCCCTTGAATTTACCACTTCTTACAGTCACAGTATGTTCTCATGCAAAACATTTATACTAATTTCTGAATATCAGCCTCTTCATAGATGCATAAATAAGTTACAGTCCTGTTTTGTTTTACAGCAAGCTTCTTTGAACTTTTGTGTTCTTACATCAGAGAAAGAGGCTGTCTCCTTAAATTAAATGAAGGGTAATCCCAGGTAAATCTGAATATGACTGTACCCTTCAATAATTACAAGTTACAAAATCCAGCCATTAAAAAAAACACAATTCTTCCTTTAACTTTCATAGTAGGGTTAAAATCAATTCCGCTGCACCACTGGGCCTGTAATTAAAGTGTCTTTAGCTGGATGCTGATCAATATGCAGTGTATATTTCAAAGAGTTGGAAGCATCTTATTAACAGCACCCCAGCAATCTATCAACAGCTGTTTAGTAAAGGTCATGATTCCACTTTCAAACAAGTGGCTCCTAGTACACTTATAAAAATGTACAGTTCCTGCAGTTTCCCTCTTGTCTGGTAAAGAAATCAGAATAATGGAGAGATGGTCTTATGTAGTCTGTATAGAAGCTATGGAAGAAGGAAGGTTCGCTGTATCATCAACACCTCTCCTAAATCCAATCTGGTGGGCTCGTGGGAAGGCAAAATCTCCGTTTTCCCTTGCTAGTTTGTGTCTCTGTCCTTCTTCCCTTTTCTTAAAAAAAAGGGTGTGTAATGTTAGGGACTGAAAGCTGGAATTGCTGTTCTGCCTGTCCTCCAGCTCTTTGGCTAGTGGTGCTAGGACACCCTGTAGTTCTTTTTTTGCGATTCCAAAGTCCTTCCCGTCAGACAGAGACCTAACCAGCGTTGAGCCACAGGTCCATCAGGACCAGGGATAGGCTATATCTCGCCACAGCGATGGCTGATTGCGGCTGTAAGCACTAGAAAGGGAACGGTCAAAGAGAAGCCTCCTCCAGAGACACGGGTGCTGCGGGCCAGAAGAGCAGCTCCAGCTTTCTTGGGAGTTTCTCCGCTGATTGGGTTGGGGTGGAGTGTTGCACTGCCCGTTATTTCCCCCCCCTCCCACAAGTGCCCCTTTCCTTCAGTATTTCAGAGAGAGGCAGTTGCCATCTGTAGGTAGAACTGGAAAGAACCCCCCCCCCGGCGATTCTGCTGCCATGGTTTCCTTCCCTTGGCGAGACTCGGACAGAGTCCAGCCCATTCATGGAAACGTTTGTTAGCTACTTGCCGTTTTTGATTCTTCAAATCGGGATTTTCATCTGATAGAGCTGCGATCCGCAGCTATGCCGGGGTTTTATTTTTTGAAGGAGGTGCGCGGAGCGCTAGGAACGGGGACAGGGATGGTTTTGCTTTTCTTCCCTTTCCACCCCCCCCATCCACTCGCATTACTGAAAGAATAGCTCGTCTATGATATTACAATTGCAATCTGCGCACAATTTTTTTGACTGAGTATGTTGCGGAAGCCCGCCCCTTCTTCGGCCAACTTAACGTTTGGACGCTCCCCGGGATACAGAGGGGAGGTAGGCCGACCCAGGTCCAGGTCGGGTGAAGTGAGGTGGGGACACGCGTGCTTTTCAGTGCATCAGTGAGTTGGGAGCAAGGATGGAAGAAAATCTACATGTATATGAACTGAAATCCCATACTAAATGTTGTTTCCTGGCTCGCTTGTTATTTTGCGGTGTCAAACCCATTCTTCCAAGCGAGTCGGATCCCAGCCCCACGCAAAACAATAGAATCCCCTTCCCCATAACGGTTGTCTGGCTGGAATCCTGAGAATTTGAAACCGCCGGGATTTCAATAAGAGGGAGCTGCCCTGTAATCCAGGAGGCGGAGTAAAAATCAAAAGGGTTGAACCAGAAGTAGCTATAACTCGAAGTTCCTTAAAAACAAGCTCCTGGGAACAGCAAAATGGTCCTCCCGGTTAAATACGTGAGCTTCATTTCTGGCAAGCTCCCGGCGAGAATCCGAGGCTTTTTATTCAGTATGTTTACACGGAAATCAGCCCCATTAAATCTAGCATCGTTTGGCTGGATCGCGTAAGATTCCAACGTTTAGGCAAGCAGTCTTGATTGCTTCGAGACAATGCACGTGTCAACTGTAAATGCAAGCGTAAGTAACTATAGCAATTGGACTTATATACCGCTTCATAGGGCTTTCAGCCCTCTCTAAGCGGTTTACAGAGTCAGCATATTGCCCCTACAGTCTGGGTCCTCATTTCACCCACCTCGGAAGGATGGAAGGCTGAGTCAACCTTGAGCCGGTGAGATTAGAACCGCTGAACTGCAGATAACAGTCAGCTGAAGTGGCCTGCAGTACTGCACCCTAACCACTGCACCACCTCGGCTCCCAGTGAACTCCCTCGTTGTTTCTTAAGAGGGGAAATGGAAAATATTGCTCCGTTCCCAAGAGCCAATAACAGTAAGGGTTATACCTCTCAGAAGTATTCCTATGAATTAGAAAGAGATCCTACCCGGATCAGTGGAGCCAGCTGACCCATCTAAATGCCAATCAGTCAGGGAAGATTACTAGAGAAGAACACAAAGCTTTGCTGGTATAGCATTGTTCAAAACATGTTTTTGTAGCTTGGCTTGGGCATAGTTGCCATGCCGAGGTGAGGGAGAGGGGATTGAATGACGGGTGGCCTAAAACAGTGTGGGAGATTATCTGATGACCTCAAGATGCTTTGGATTACATTGCTCAATACCTCACCATTCACCATGCTGTCTGAAGTTGTTGGGAGTTACAGTCTAAAATAAAACATTCGGAGAGAGAATTGCTATAGTCACCCAATATATAAATGTGTGGGTGTTAATTTATGAAATGCATGTTCAAAGAAGAGAAGGAAACACTCCAACAAAAGCTAAAATGGTTCTGATGCCCTTCAAAGAGCAGTTTTTAGAGCAATGTTTCTCAACCTTGGCGACTTTAAGTCCTGAGGACTTCAATTCCCAGAATTCCCCAGCCAGCTGTGCTGGCTGGGGGATTCTGGGAGTTGAAGTCCACAGGACTTCAAGTCGCCAAGGTTGAGAAACGCTGTTTTAGAGTATTCATAGGTGGGTGAGAAGTGGATGGCAATCTTTTCCATCGGAGGAGACTTCAAGCTATTATCAAAGCGAAGAAAACGACTCCCCTCTTTGCTGAGGACTTCCTCTTGGGTGCTGGCTCAGGGCCAGAAATCCAAGTCAGTATGGGTAAATTCTTCCTAGCTTGTTGTGACTTTGGGCTTACCATCAACATCCGAAAGACCAAGCTATGCACCAGCCTGCTCCTCATGGGCTATACACAAAGTGCAAAATCACAATCAAAGGGCAGAAAGTACAGGCAGTTCACCAATTTAATTATCTTGGTAGTATCTTTTTCCTGAACAGTGATAATTGATACATAATTTAATTGCAGAATTGCAAAGGTAGGTAGACTGCATTCCACTGTATTGGAACCTGAATAATCAGCTCTGTAACAAAACTGAACTAACCACCTCTATGCCTGTGAAACATGGACTCTTTATCAAACACATACAAAAATGACCTGACTCTCTACAGGATATTAGGCATCAGATGGCATAATGGAGGACCTGATGCTGATGTTTTTATCTAGGGCATGTCTGCCCTCAGTCCAAACACTGCTAATAAGAGCACAGACTCAATGGGAAGATCATGTCATCCATATGCTGGAAGAGCATATATTCAAACAGCCCCTTTTGGGAAACTTTCCAAGCTTGCACGAAGGACAGAAGAAACATTATAAAGGCACATTAAAGGCCTATCTGAAGTCGCTTGAAATAGACTTGAACACCTGGGATATAAAACTGCCCTACCTGGTGTAACCTCATTCATAGGGTTTGTCAAACTGACAAAGCAGGCACACTGTTAAAGCATAACAGATTAACAGAGTTAGGGAAGGGACCTTATAGTTCTTCTAGTCCAACCTTCCCCCCCTCCCCAAACAGAAGACCCTACACCATTTCTGAGAAATGACAGTCCAGTCTCTTCTTGAAAGCTTCCAGTGGTAAAATAATGCATTGCCTTTCTGTCCCTTTCCTAAGAATGGCAGCTGTTCTTAAGCCAATGTAAAAAAAAGAACAACACCTGCATTTCTCCTTGGTCATTTGAAAGTCTTGAATGGGGGTCCTATCTGCACAGGCTTGTGAACCACGTAGCTCTAGCTTCTTCACCACAGTTGCAAATGAACAGCAACAAATCAAAAGAGAAACAATCATGCACCATATGATTGTTGGTGGACAATAATGTTATTGTTTGTAAATGTCCTGCAAAACCAGTGCACAGCTTCTGACATTTTAACTGGAGGTACTGTACCAGAGCCGTGCAAAAGATAGGAAGCTTTCCCTATTACTGAGAGTTATGACCCAGCCCAGGAGGTGTGGGAGGGGGGAGGTGAGGGGGGACAAATTCCCCTCTCTGGATTGGTCCTTGCTTAGATTCTGTGTGTAGGATTGTTCTGGGGGTGGCAGCTGACAGGAGGATCTAGCAGTGTTCAAATGGCTTTTTTTTAAGAGGTTCCTTTCTGGCATCACAGTGGTCAGTTTACATGCAACTAGCTTGGCCTCAAAGCTGCATTTATTGAGGCAATGTGAACGCAAAATTAAATGACGGAGGGTTACAGATACAACATCAATAAATGCAATTGCACCTGGATCCCCAAATCACCAGCCGTGCTCCCAGTGACCCAGAGTATTAAGCATCAAGAAGATGGGATCAACGCATTCAAGTGCATTGGGGGGGGGGGGTTATAGATTTGCGTGACTGAACACAGGTTGGGCATATGCTTGAGAGAAGCATGTTATATATGTGGAAAATCAGAACTTGAACTGTTAATCATATAGGCAACAAGTCAGAAAGATGGAAAATAAAATTTCTCTGACCTTTTGATGACCAATCTGCTCACGTTTCCTTGCCATTAAAGGAATATTTTGAATATTTGGATATTTACTGGATTTTTTCTTAAAAAAACATTTAGATGTACAGTTAACTAATTAAATCTCATTTTTACAACTGACATTTTATTGGTAAGTGCTAATTTATAACAAATCTTGCTTTCTTTATTGTGCCTTCAACTTAATTCTAAACCTCTCGGTTCTAATGGGACTCATATCCACTAGGCTTCTTCTTAAGATTCAATCAGTATCAGTCAGGGAGATTCCTTTTTAACCCTGGTAGGAAATAAGATGTGACCTTAAGACCAGGAAAGCCAGACAATAAACCCATCTCCTCCCCTAATTCTACATTTCCTTGGGTTGCTTTTATTTATTAAGGAAACTAAACTAAACTAAACTAAACTGGCAAGGGATACCTCTCAGACACGTGCATAGATCCTTCGCTTATCTTTTTTTTTAAAGTGAAATAAAACGGAAGGTTTTTACTTCAGCCCTCACATGGTGTCGTCCCGAAGCAAAAGAGAAGACACCCCCTAAAAACAGAGTGAGGCGCGCCTCCCGCCTCCCCAAAGGAGGTCTCTTCTCCGCCTGCAAGGACACACACGTTGTGAAGCAAAGCGGAAAATGTGTGTTCATTATCACATAAAAGGCTCCCGTCGCGAAGAAGAATGAAGGTCCGAAACGGGAGTGATCGGGAGACAATGGGCTGTCAATGGATCGCTCTAACCTGGCTGGTCCCAGCGCGCCTGCCCTATTGTGCCACGCTCGTTTTAAACTACTTAGCTGATTCCCCCTCCGCTGATCCCGAACGATAAGATGTACTTCTGCCCGCAGACATTCAAGGGGAAAAAAAAAGAGGAGAGGGACGAAGACGTTAAAGAAGAAGAAAAAAATGAGCCACTGAGAAGTCTGCTCTGGAGTAGCAATTGTTTCTATTTTTGTCTCTCCTTGCTCATATTTTTTTCCTTAAACCCGCGGATGGCGGCTTGGTTAAAAAAAAAAAAGGGGGGGGTTCAAAAGATAACACTCATTAGTTCATCTCCACACTTTTAAAAAAATGCTGGTGCTTTAAGTCGTCGTGATCTGTGAATAAACAAAATCAGTAAACAAATAAAAAAAAACCTAACTCCAAATTCCAGGAGGGCAAACTTTACGCAGCACGTCATACTTCGGTAAATTTACACAGATATTAGGACGGCTGTTCTTTACCTCTCGCTATGTGTATATTGTATGTGTGTGTGTGTGTGTGTGTGTGTGCGTGCGTGTGTGTGCGCGCGCTTGTTTCCTCTGCTCCTTTTGAGCCATTGTGCTTAACTGAATTTTATAACGCTGATCGATATCTTGGTAAAATATTCATTTTTAAACTAGCGGGCAGTGAAATCTTTGCTTTGTGCTAAAGTCAACAGTCGCTCCAATAAATGCAGCGATGCCTTTCCGCCGAATTGCAGACGGTGGGGTATCTGGCTTGTCATCTGTGATCTGCAGCTCTCTGGCATCAGGTAGGGATTTATCTTGGTTTTTAATTGGGAGCATTGTACAAGGGGAGAACCGTATTTGCTTCCTACTTGCTGCTACTTCCCACTCAGAATCGGGCCCAGAGGAACAAGGCAAGTCTCTTTCCCCTCACCCCAAACATCCCAGGAAGAAAAAGATTCCATTGGTGCTGGTTCAGGCAGAAATGGATCTGGGTGCCCGATGCCCTCTGGTTCCAACCAGCCTTCCCTCTAGTACACACGCGGACAGGTGCCCAGGGCACAGCACAGGAATGCTGCTCGGTGGAGGCTGAAGGGAAGGTGCGAATTCTCCTCCGTTGCTGCTGCTTTCTTTCTCGAAGATTTTCTCCGCAGCCGCAGCTAACTGAAGGGACCACTGGGGGCTGGTGGTAATGGTGGTGACAGAAGGGTTAGGCTATATGTAGCTGAAGCAAATTCAAGTTTACCCAAGAGTAGGGATCAGTAGTTTTCATGGAGCAGTTGTCTGGCTATTAGGGAAAAAAAACAAAGGGTTGGCCTAACCAGGCACTTTGATCTCATACAGCCAGCTCTCTTAACAGTAGCAGATTTGATTATTGCAAAACTTTGCTTGATTTTTTCTAAATCCTCTCCCCCCCTCCTCCGATTGTGCTTTCTTTGTTTTCTGCTTATAATAGCTGGACAATTATCTGGCTTTTATCTGGCCTTTTGTTTTTACAATAGGTAATAGATAATCCTCTTTTCTCAATATATGGCTACCTCGATTTTTTTTTCTCCTTTTGTTAAACCTCAAAAGAAATGAGGAAACACATCTCTACACAGGTTTTACTCACTGGACACAATGCCGGAATTACCCCGGAGATATCCCAAAATATTAACTTTCCTTTAATTAGGTTTCATCATTTAATTGTTTTAACAAAAAATGTGAAGACTTTGAATTGACAGAATGTAAGTCAGAGCTTTTCACTTTGGTGAAAACCTAGGATAGGATAGGAGGTAGGCATCACCTGCCATCTTCCTACCTAGGACATCTTCCCAGAGTTTTTCATTAAATTCATCTCAGGCAACCTGAATGTTAGATCCCTCCAAATGTGTTACTACTGTTTCCAGGTAGCAAGAATGATTCCATTTGCAAATTACTTATAACATCTAGCTTGTAGTGGTTAAAAAACAGGTGATGTTTGGTTGTTTTTTCACTCTCTTGAAATTCTCTCTCTCAACGCTGTTCAAAATGTGCAGGCACTCATTCCCTCAGCAAAGCAACATGTATATTGAGATGCTTTGATCTGGCAGGAAAGGATTAAGATCCAGGCAAAAGCACTCACCTTCCCACCTCACAGGCTTCCATTGAAATCTGCTGGTCAGTGGAACTCAAAGGTTATTAATTTTATTTCAGTTGATTGTTTCTCACATACATATTTTGTCCTCAAGTATGCATATTGTATTATTAAGATTTCACATTGCAGGGATGGAAAATGGGGTCTTTTCGTATAAAATTGATCCTTGGATTGTTGGCTGAGAATCTAATCAATATACAATGAATGTTAGAAAGATTGTATAATGCAACAAATTTGGATCTGAACATTTATGTATCAAAGAACAAATAAATTGTGTTTGACAAGAAAAATTAATTTCACAATTGCACATTAAGCATAAACAGTGAAGAACTAAAGTAAGCAGATGCATTTTTAACTTGTTGGGATGTTTCTAATATATGGGAAAATTGATGAAAAAATCAAGATATGCAAATACTGGCAGAAAGGTAGGGTATGTCTTTTGTTGAATGTTTGTTGAGAGAAGTGAAGAAAGTTGTATGAAAGATTGGTCTTTTGTCCACTTGGGGAGTGAGAATTAGCTATATCAACAAAAACATGAAAACAAGTTGAATTCAATGAAGAAATAAGGTATTTTAAAAGTTTGGGTAAAACAAAGGAAGATAATGCTGAATGAATGTTGGCTAATACAAAAATGAGTGACCCGCATGAAAGAAGTAGATTAAGGTAGTTTGGGCACATAGAGAATTAATGAGGATCAAATGGCAAAATAAATATACAAAATAAAAGTAAACAGGTTGAGAAGAAAAGATGTCCTAGAGTAGACAGTCACTGTTGGATAGACTCTGAAAAAGAGAGTTAAGAAATGTTTTAAGAATAAAAGGCAATATAGGAAGCATTGTATCTATTTGAGGAAACAAGGATGGATTGTATATATGGACAATGAATGATGCAATCAATTTAGCTGTATTTTCTTTACTTATCTCACACTAATTTCTTTGGGATACTATTTCTTAGTATCATTTGCATGTTTTGTGTGCAAGTATGTGTGTTAGTACATACTGTGTGTGTGTGTGTGTGTGTGTATGTATATATAATCATTTCTAGAATGAAGGGAGGGTGGTTTTGTTTTGATTTTAGCCACTGCAGGTTACCGACCCTCTCTAGACAAACGGGAAAACCTGTGATTCTCAGGTTTTTGTGTGTTTGTGTGTGTGTGTGTGGGCGTATGTGTGTATACACACACACACATATATATATATATATATATATATATGTATATGTGTATGTATGTGTGTGTGTATATGTGTGTGTGTGTATATATTCAAAGTCACAACCCCTGGTATGCCCAAATAAGGGAGGAAGGTCACACTTCCACTCTCTGTCTTCGGCTCCTCACAAGAGACCATCCAGACAGAAGCCCAATATTTTTTACTGTTGCCTTTTTGTTATATTTGTTATATTTATTCTTTTATTATTTATTCTACATTTATTATTATCAGCATAAATATAACAAACATATATATATATATATACATATACATATGTATATATATATACACACACACACACACACACAGACATACACTTAAAGTCACAACCCCTGGTATGCCCAAGTATGGGAGGAAGGTCACACTTCCACTCTCTGTCATTAGGCTCATCACAAGAGACCATCCAGACAGAAACCCAATATTTTTTACTGTTGCCTTTTTTGTTACATTTGTTATATTTATGCTGATAAATAAATAAAGGGAGACTAGTATAGATCTATTTCAAGCTATTTAGCTCTCATCAGCTAGCCATACCCAAGTTTTTGGGAATCGAACCTGTACTCTATTGCCTCCCAGGCAGGGAGTTAACCATTTGAGCTACAGAGAATGACTCCTTTATCAGCCAGCCAGGGTGGGAGGTATATACTTTAAAGTCACAACCCCTGGTATGCCCAAGTATGGGAGGAAGGTCACACTTCCACTCTCTGTCATTAGGCTCATCACAAGAGACCATCCAGACAGAAACCCAATATTTTTTACTGTTGCCTTTTTTGTTACATTTGTTATATTTATGCTGATAAATAAATAAAGGGAGTTTGGGAATCGAACTTGGGTATGGCTAGCTGATGAGAGCTAAATAGCTTGAAATAGATCTATACTAGTCTCCCTTTATTTATTTATCAGCATAAATATAACACATACACAAACCTGAGAATCACAGGTTTTCCCGTTTGTCTAGAGAGGGTCGGTAACCTGCAGTGGCTAAAATCAAAACAAAACCACCTTCCCTTCATTCTAGAAATGATTATTACACTATTTGTCGGTGAAACTATAATTGCGAAGGCAGTTAACAACAAGCAATAATAGCCACCACCACCACCACCCCGCCCCCCAGTGTAGTTAGAACCCCCATTTTCTGGGTGTATACCTAGCCGACTTCGCCTTTCAAAATATTTCCCCCTCCCCTCCCCAGTTTTTCTTCCGACTAAAGAAGTACGTCGCATTTTTCGTGGGCCGCCGGGTGGGGCGGGACAAGGAGAGCCCGGGGAGAAGCCTTAGAAAGGGCAGGAGATCCGCCTGGGTTCCTCCGAGCCCTAAAGGAGCGGGGAGGGGGACTTTCTCCTCGGGACCGGCTGCGTGTGAGGTCCGTCTCGGAGGGCAGGCTCTTAAGAGCCTCCGCTTCCCCTCCAGGTTGGGTCCGAAGAGGAAAAAGGGCGGGGGGGGGGGTTTCTTCATCTGATTTCCCTTCCATCTAAACTGACGTTGACAGCTTCTATTTCCCCAGCAAGATGGGGTCGCTGCAGGACACACACCGAGGCTAATGGTTTTTCAATAATTAATACTGTCCCCGCCGCTGGTAATGCGGCCTCTCGGATTTGTCAATTACTTGTCATTAAACGAATGTCTAACCACGTCCTTGCTTAGGTGGCGGAGCGAAGGAAGGGAAAACAGCTCCCGTCTCATCTGGCTCAACAGGGGGAAAGGCGGCCCTCCGAGGTTTGCCAGGCTCAGGCAAGATCCCTGCAAGAGAAGCTTCCCGTGAGATTTTATCTGCCGAGTGGGCAGTTGGGGGCTTCTTTATCCGTGGACTTCTTTTGACTTGCCACGGATGTTTGTTGGGTTGTTTGACTGGAAAGACACAACAAGACCGTGGGGGAGCAAATAGCTCCAGGAAGCAGTGTGACTAAGTCCAGTTAAATTTGCCAGCTCCTTTTCTATTTGCCGTTCCTCTATCGAAGAAGTCAGGCTTTTTCTATCGCCGCCATGACGCCGTGAGACCTACGCCTCACGACAGAAGTCAGAAAAAGGCAACGCCTGTTAGCTTTCCCCGTCTTCCAGCTTAGGGCCAAATGCTGCCATTTACTCTATCCAGCAACCAGTAAAAGCCATGGCTGACGCGGCGGGAAAGTGACAAAACCACATTCACAAATTCACCACAACGACAAAAACCGCCTCGACGGGCCCTTTCGGCGGGTTCAACGGTTTTTTTACCTCACAGGGGCAGATGGGAAACACGCCTAGTCCATTCGAGCATGCGCAGAGCGTCCTTTTTTCCCCCGCCACCGAGTTTTTGCGGCCTTGGTCTCTCGGCCTCGCCGCTAGGCGGGGGTTGCAAAAGAGGGTGGCCCTTCTCCGGGTCTACCCGGAGTCCTCGCTCCGGGGAACTTGGCCGGAGCGAGTCCCAGGCCTCTCTTGGAAGTAAACAAGCAGCTACCCGTAACGCCGCAGCTTTGCTGAAGCGATAGGGACACACACACACACCCCGCTCTCAAGCGACGCCCGGAGTCCTAGCGCGCTCCGGCAAGACGGCCAAGCCTCTCTGCATCCAGATAGTGCAGTGTTTCTCAACCTTGGCAACTTGAAGACGTCCGGACTTCAACTCCCAGAATTCCCCAGCCAGCATTCGCTGGCTGGGGAATTCTGGGAGTTGAAGTCCGGACGTCTTTAAGTTGCCAAGGTTGAGAAACACTGAGATAGTGATCCGGGAACCCTCCCGCCCGGGCCGCTGTAGTTCGAAGTGCTGCTTCCTTCTTTTTTTTGGCGGGCTCATGCTCCAAGGTTAAAGCTTAAAGCCGTAGTGGTTGGCCAGCCAGAAACGGGCACGGGGAGCTTGTGTAGCAGCTTTTTTTCCCGGCACAATGGGACGCCGCCGGCCAAGGACTCCCTACAGCACAACAAAGCGCTTTTGCTGGCGAAAAGCACCCAACCCCCGCTGGCCAAGAAGTCACCTTGTACTTCTTGCCCGGCGTTCACCCACACAACTATTGCAGTACACGGATACTTGGTTCACTTTTGCCCATCGGCGTTTGCTTTGCCTCTTGGTCTGGCCTACTTAATATCTTACTGCAAAGCCCTCGCTTTCCCCTCACTTTTCTCTTTGGGGCGAAACTTCGATAGTCTCTCTTAATTGCCAAGCTGAGGCCCTTCGTTCCTACCGGGGCCCGGCCGCTTTTCAAGGCGTGGTTTTGTGCCAAGGCGAAGACTTCGGAAGCCAAAAGATTCACGGGAACAGAAAGGGGAAAGGGCTATCTACGAGCCTTTCCACAAAGCAACGGGCAGTCAGGCCTAGTGAAACCTGCGAGAGAAAAGAAAGAAGCACCATAACGATGCGGCAGTTCAACTAAACGAAACAAAATAAGACCATTGGGCTACTGCAGAAGAAAGTGAGCTGGCCGCTAGGATTCGTGTGGCGGCGGGGGATGGTAGTGGAAAATCGCAGCTCTTTTTGAGTTACACGACACAGGATGGTGCTTTCAATGTCCCCCGCTTTCTTCACTAGATCCGGAGCCTTGTTGCAAAGGCAGCGTGGTCCAAAGAGAAGGCCTGGAGTAGAAACAAATAATAGCCTCCCGCTCCCTGAGCCGCCTATGTATGTTCGCTCTATTAAGAATAGAGCCGCCGAGTCGCTTCTCTGTCCCGAATTCCTCTATTCACATTTGCAACAGAAGGGCAGAAATCATCTAATTGTCTGCTCTTGTTTTCTTCTCGTCCCGTCCCCCCCCCTTTACTTCCCTTCCCCAAAAAATCCCGCCCCACCTCCTTCTCTGTTGTGAGCCTGGTAATGACATGCAAGGACCGGCTGAAAGACAACCAGACATCAAAGCACAAAGCAAATGACATTTCCCCCACGTCGATAAGAAAGTCACACTCCAAACTTTCTTTCCCTTCTTAAAAGGAGCTCCGGCGGCCGAAAAGATGGCATTTGGGGGGTTGTGTTGTCCCCAACATTTAGGTCCCGCACAATCCCATTACAAAGAGACCGCGTCCGGCAGGACTTCAGAAATGTAAGGAATTTGGGGACCAAACAACATTTATTGGGGATAAGAGTGCGTATGTCTATGTGTGTGGGGAGGGGGGCGGGCAAGCGGGTGGAGAAGACACATTTGGAGCTGAGATGGGACTAATTATCGAGATAGAGAACAAGGAGCTGGAACACCCAAGTCGAGCTGAGTCGTCTCCCGGGAGACTGATGGAGACCTATTTTACAAGCTGTAATTCCGCTTTAGATGCTTGCAAACTAAAGTCAATTCACACCCTCTTCTTTATTCTAGAAATATTCCTAATCCTGCAGTTCAAGCGGGAATCCTCTGGCATCTTCCCTCCTAATATTAATCTAGAAACTTGATAAAAGGCGGCTTGATTATAGGAGGGTGGAATCACTTTCCTTCCCAGTTTAACTACCTAACCTGATGAATAGATATTACACTTGGAGAAACATCCTGTGCCCTTCTACAGGCTCTTGCTCTATTACCCATTTGACAGGCCAATTAACAGTGTGGGGAAATTTAAAACAAAAGCATATTGCTTTTGATTCCAGTATTTTCAGGCAGTACTTTGGGGGTTGAGCATAGACATTTTCCTTTGATCTTGTCTTAATGCTTTATTTATAATTATGTAAAACAAAAGGGAATTATTCATATGAATGTGATTAATATAAAAAGAATACATCTTTGTTATTGCCAAGACCTAGAGTACTTTAATCTCAACACCCTAGTTCTGTGGACCACTGGCTAATCTGATCATACCTATGCTCACTTGAAAGTAAGCATATAAGTAGAACAAAAAGAATAAAATGTGAACTTTTAGTTGGGAATAGTGCGTGGGTTGGAGCTGTGTGGTTTTGGATTAAGATTTTATTTTTGATTAACAAAATCAATAAAAAGCAACATTCATGTTTGCAAAATAATCATAATGCTTTCCTTCTTTTAGAATCTTGAGCCTTCCTCTGATCATTTAAGCTTTGCAACAGAGTCAACAGGCAATTTAATTTCATTCATACTTATGGCCAATTAATTTGATAAGACAGAAAATACAAATGGTAAATGAAAGAATATGAATGCCAATATACATATGAAAATAAACATCTGCATTTATTTTATAATACTGCATAATAAAAATATACAACTTCAACAGAAACAATAATCAAGGAGTACAAATGCCACCAGTTCTAAAAGCAGGGACAACATTTGATTACATTTTGGGTATTGACATCACTCTATTTTCCAAATCATTTCATAGGTTAACATTTAAATAGGGAAAGCAGAAAATTGTTCTATCATAGAAAAGAGGCCATATCATATCATATATCATAACAGAGCACTCCATTTTCTAAGAAGTAATTACAGTTCTCTCTTCTGTGAGGCCTTATTCTTCACCTCTCCTTCTCTCTTCAGCCCTGAATCTTTCCTTTAATTGATTGCCAGTTCTTCAACCACTAGAGATATACTTCTATAACAACTTGATCTAGAGCAAGCTATTAATCTCTCTCATTGTGGCAGATCATGCTATTGTTAAAGGAACAGCTGCAGAGTTCAGCTAAAGAATTAGTGGTGGGAATTTGAGGCCTATTTGAAATTAAATGTTGATAACCCTTCCAAATCGTGTTTTTGGATTATAGTAAGAGTAGCAAGCAACATATTTACTCAGAAGTTCATATAGATTGTTTTCCATACTTGTAAATTATAAATCTCATTCTTTTAATTAACATTCCTGCTTCACAATGGGTAAACTGACTCATCACAAGGATTCTGGGTTCAGTTTTATAGGATCTCCCTCTTACCTTGTTGTCCATTTGTACTGCAACTGTACCCTTCTGAGCTATATTACCTGAATTAATTTGAAAGAATATAACACAAAAATCATTAATAATTTCTAAGTAATATTTTAAGTTTAAACCGAGTCCATCAACTTCTTTACCTGTAAAATATAATTCATTCACCATGTTCTTTTCCTTAATTTCTTTCCTAATATATTTCCTGCATATTCAGAATATTGGCAGTAATCCAAAATCCATTTATCTGGGATTAAATTTTACTAATCTCAGTGGGACTTGTTTTTGAATAAATATGCCTGGAATTTCTTTTCCCTGAAAAATCTTTAATTTACTTTTTCTATAATCCTAGATTGGTATGGAAAGAGATGCCAACCACAAATGGAGGCTTGACATAGATTTAAGAGCCCAGAAGGTTTGTTTCAGAAGCCAACAAAACAATCACCAATGGCTCTATGGCGTTTCACAGGATTACTTAATAATTAAAGCCTGAACAAGAGTGAAGTCTAGATTATACGGTAGTGGCACTGCAGCCAAATTGACATAGCAAAAAAACCGCTGTGACACCTTAAAGGCTAACATAAGAATAAGATGAATTTTCATGGAACCAGAGCTCTTTTTATTAGATGTATCATCCCAAAATGGCATATGGAATTAATCTGAGTGTAGGATCAGGAAAAATATACCAGCATTTAAATCTAACAGGAATAATATGCAAGAAATGCATGACTGCAAATTACAGTACATTAATAATTATATGAGTGTAAAATTTAGTTAGAAAAATGCTTGAGCTAAATGGGACATGGTTATTGAAACTTATATGACTGCCAATTAAATAAGGTGCACAGGCTTTAAAAATACCTTTGCAATTGAATGTCTAGCATTACTACCATAATTATAGTTCCAGTTATTGAGACCAATGGAAACATGATTGAATCTTTTAAAATCCTCTTTATTTCCTCAAGTGTATAACTTGCTGTTTCCACGTTTTTCTTCCAGATATTCCTAATCTGGGTGGGTAAATACTAACTGTTAGGAATTAAGGGGTATCCCTGGTGCTTTAAAAGGCTGGTCCCTTCACAGTGTGTCCAATCAGAAGTCTGCAGGGCCTTCCGGGGAGCAAATGGGCCTGCAGACAATTCTAAAGACAGCCAGGTTTAAAAGATGAAGGCAAGATGGCAAGAAGTTCAGGTAACGACTACGTTTCCCTGAATATAAGACAGGGTCTTATTTTCTTTTGACCTCTGAAATAAGCGCTTGGCCTTATTTTCAGGGAGGTCTTATTATTTTTGAGGCGCAGGAGGCAGCGAGTGTGATCACCGCATGGCTGCTGCTGTGTTGCAATATTTTCGGAGAGGGCTTGGGTTTATTATACCAGGAAGTCTTATTTTCAGGGAAATGGTAGAAAATAGCATTTGATTGAAAATGTTTTTGTCTTCATAGTTATTGTTTTCAGAAGGATCTTTTTCTTTTATGTAAGTAGCTTGCCAAATTTAGTGATACAAGTGTGGTGTGTCAAAGCCAAGGAGTTAATGGGAGAGTTGAATACTTCAGTAAAATAAGTTTTTAAAGGAAAATAAAAGCATTTTTTAGTTCCAAAAATTACATTAAAAAAAAAATCGCACTCACCATAGACCTGCCAAATGATGACTGACCAGCATGTGTTTTCCAATTCCCATTGATCCCTCTCCAACAAAATCAGGATTCTCCATCCCAGGAGAATTTTCATCCTAATTCTTTATTCATAGGAACGTTCAAAAGACTGCTCAGTTGGTAAATATACATCTAAAGTTTATATAACGTGGGGCCTAAAATGAAGCATATTATACCATACATCTTTACAAGTTTTGGCCTTCAAAACAGACAATAATTCAGTATAGTAACAGTTTGCAGTTTTCTAATGTCTAGCATGAGGTATTACAAGTTGCAGATATTTCAAGAAACCTCCTTCCACTAAAGACTCCTTTAGGGGGGGAAAATGTGATTTAGGCACAGACAAAGGGATCTGGGTTCCAAGAATTTAAGGATGATGAGTTACATAATATACTTATTTCCATAAAGTAAAATAAAGTATCATTGCTGTATCTCTTTCAAATCTGCAGTGTTGCCTTTGAATCAGGTTTCAACTTCTTGGACATAATAAAGGGGGCGTGCATAAGCGCACCACCAGCTTGCCTGCTGTCCCTGTCTTACTGTTCCCACTTATCTGTATTTACTTCCTTTATTCATGCTTATGTTCACAACCATATTTGTTATCTTGACAATCAAATAAATAAATAATCCCTGCTGTTGGTTCTAAAGAGGTCACTGATTGTGCATTTGGTTGCACTATTTAGAGACTGAAATATCTGAGGAGAGAAAGAACTTGATACTTTAGCCCAGTGTTTCTCAACCTTGGCAACTTGAAGATGTCCAGACTTCAACTCCCAGAATTCCCCAGCCAGCGAATGCTGGCTGGGGAATTCTGGGAGTTGAAGTCCGGACATCTTCAAGTTGCCAAGGTTGAGAAACACTGCTTTAGCCTGTGATCTCCCAACCATGCTTGTGACCCTAATCGGAAGCAAACAGCAGGTGGGTTCCTTTAAGGAAGAGCAGACTGGATTCTCCCCAATTTTTTTTTTAAACTGGAGGCGTTCATGGAGGCTGCAGTCCTATTCTTACCAGAGTAGGTGCCATTAAGTCAGTCAACCTGCCTGCGATCCCGCAGAGTGCCGCTTTTGGGGGCCCTTGGCAAGTGTTTTTCTCCCCGGGCCACGAAAGGCTCCCCTCCCTGCTCCTTTCACCTTGGAACAGCCAAGGAAATCTGCTCCAGAGCTCAAGGATACGACGCCAAGCCGCTGGAAACCGTTTATCTCAGGTGACTTTAACCTGCAGTTGATCTGCCACCGCCAGATCATTTTAGGGAGCTCAGCTCGGTAACCTGAGACGAGGCTCCACTGATGGCGGAGAGAGCGCCTATGAGATCCCACCCTTACTTGGTAAACAAGGCCGAGGAGCTGCCCTCGCTTCCTTCCGCCCCACGGAGCCACTTGCAGCGGGCAACTCGCTAATCTCTTCCTTCAGCGTCTTGGGGAGAATTCTGGGCACAGGCGACGGAGAGAAACAGGGCAAGGACCGAGGCAGGCGGGCCGGGAGCCCTGGCGTGTCTTCGTCCCTCTTCGTCCAGGAGGCCTCGAGCTGACTTCTGCAAGTTGGCCATTGTGCAAAACAAACGCTGAGCAGCCGCGCTTGAGAAGCCGGCGAAGTTCTGCAGAACTGAGCTGCAGTCCCAGGGATTTAGACGTGGCTCAATTTTGCCGGCCTAAACTTTTAAAAAAATCGTTTTATTTCTACCCCGATCTCCCTTGGGTTTTAATATTAATTAAAGTTATTAATACAAATAACTCAAGGCAGCAAACCTATCCCACAAACTATGTTCCCCACAACAATCCTATGAGATGTTGGGCTGAGAGAGAGAGTGACTGGCCAAAGAAGGTTTTGTTGATTTTCATGGCTAAAATGGGACTTGAACCCACGGTCTCCCCCTTTCTAGTCTGGACCCTTTGTCACTAGACCAGGTTGGGTCTGTCTTTAGAAGCATTTGCAAATTACACAAACAGTTAAAGATGATTTTGAGTTTACAATGAATTGTGCAACCTCATCAGTTTAGACTTTAGAAATAATGGCACCTTGAACTGAGAATTTTTGAACAGGCATCTCCCCATCCCCAATAAAATTCTTTAGTTTTTTTTTTTTAAGATCTTCCTGCACAAATTCCATAATACCCTTCCCCCAATCTTACCAGACCCATGAAGTCCTGCCAAATGCAGGGTGGACAGGCTTCGACAACACATGCATATGTTATCCTATGAAATTTTCATGGTCTGTTGCTGAACTAGGGTGCAAGATTTGCCTCAAGGTTATCTTCAGTACTTCTGTTGATATGAAAGGATGGTGGTGTTTCTTCTTGCACCTTGGAGAGGGCAGATGATAGAGTCATGATTTTGCAGAATTGAACAATTCTCTGAAACAAAGACCTTTGATTCACTATTGGAAGGAATTTCTTAGCCTTAAGTCTTGCCTTTGAATGCAAAAGAAAACGGACTCCCAAGGAGCAAAAGTGAAGCAGAAACCTGGAAAGAGAACAGGAAGGTAACAGAAGAGGGTGAATGATTTGTGCTCATCTTTTTGCAGTAGAGATGAGTTCCATTGATAGCAGAAAAGCCATGTTTAATTTCTGTGATACACAAGCTTTGTTTGGAAGACTAATAACAAAGATGCAGATTATAGAATTCAGTTACATGGATTTAAATGTATAAAAAATTCAGATTATCTGTAATTGGATTGATTTACATATTTCATGAACCCAAAGAGGAAAATTTTAGTTTGCTGAATAATCCATAGTAACTATGGTAGATTCATCCGACATATAAATTAGAGGATGGGTTAAGGTGATATGTGTACCAGTCAGAGAGTGACACAAGATTGCATTAAATCAAGCAATAGCCCAGGTAGTTTGGTGGGACTTCCATATATCTGCAGGTTGTCCAGAGTTTCAGACAAGGTTCTGATGCCAAAGAACAGGCCTAAGACTTTGCCAAGAATCTCTTCCTCAAAGAATTAGAACTATTTTAAGATGCCTTCTAAATGGGTGCATAACAGTGAACTCCTAAGAGAAGCCCTTTGTGTTTTCAGGAGTGATGAGCAAGAAAACTGCCCTATGTCCCAGATGATGGAACTAAGACTTGATTCCAAGTCTTCATCTGGCATGATTTGATGTGAAGGAAGGTTACAAATGTAAAATCTTTGAAGCATGTTATATACATGGAGCTCCTGATAGTTATAAAGGGAGGCCCAACTGAGAGTAGCTGCCCTTACTGAGAACTCAAATTCTGGCCTCCATGCCTCCTCCTCCACTATTGGTCCTTCTGGACAGACAGAAGTCATACCTCTCCAAAATGACAAACTTGACAGAAGCTAATCTCAACCATTAGGCTCATTGTCTCCTCTTTCAAGATCCTCCTTCATGCATTGTTGATAGGGGAAAGCCAGTGGTCAGGCTGAGCTACTTCATCTTTTCCTCAGTACCTTGATGTTGTTCAGAGAAGTTGGCTCCAAGTACTATTGCTCTGTGGCACGACAAAACCGCGCTCATCAAAATAGCGGTGCTAAAACCGTGTTGCTAAAGCCGCGACGTCATCACTGCGTGTCATCACCGCCGCGACAACAGCGCGGCGACAGAAGGGCGCTTTAAAACAGCGCGGCGGCAGAAAGCCGATTTAAATTAGGGTTAGGGTTAGGTTTAGGGTTAGGTTTAGGGTGCTGAGTGCTTCGGAAGGCGCGGATTTGCCCTCCGCCCTTATGTCAGCGCGGTAAGGTCACATTTGTTTTAGCGATTCGGACGGCGCGGATTAGCACTCGCGCTTATGTCTCCGTGGATAAGGGCTTCGCGGTATTGTGGTGGAACCCTATTGCTCCAAAACTCTTACAGGGTGAGGGTTGGAAAAGAGGGCTACTGTTGGTGGAGGACCCCAGAATTGGCTGGCTAGCTGAGGTGATACTAAGGGTCTTTGGGGCATTGTTGGATAGTTGTCTGCATATGTCAGTGCCATCACTTGGAACATTGGCCCAACTATTGCCCACTAATCTAAAGTCTTGCCTGTTGTGAAAAAGCAGCCATTTGGAATACCAACTTGTCCCGATAGCTCAAGTCAGGCTGAGCTTTAGAATGTATGTGAGCCAGCTTCAGCCTTAAGACCACTGTTCTGAAGGGCTTTGAGAGGAAGACAAAGTCTTGGTTCAGAGGAATTTTATTTTAATTTCCAAAACTATTTCCAGGAGCAGCTTATCAATAGCATTGTCTGAGACACCTGGTACAACTAGGTCTCAGAAAAAACTTATTTGTTATTGGTTCGAGACAGGGAATGCAGCGAGGCAATGACAGAAAGCCTCAATGTTTACTGTAGAAACCAAGCATGAAATTGAATGTTAACTATTTCAGAAAAAAAAATGCAAATCCAATTGAAAACAAAGGCAAGAACGATTTAGAGGTATCAGCTTATGGAGCTCCAGTTGAAATGTGTTATTGAAGTTTTGCCTGCGGGATTTTGAAAAGACAGTTTTACAAAGAAGAAATATTGTATTTGAATAATCCATAAAAAAAGAAAATTGCATGTTTCAAATAAGGCACACTGAAGTCTTTTGATTTAACTAAGTGAAACTGAGGACATTGCTTAACTCTTTCACTTACATATCAATAGGCCGGAGATTTTTTTTTTCTGTAACCTTAAATAAAATTTGAAGAGATCACCAAAAGGTAGAAAAAAACTCCTGGCATCTTAAAAAAGTAATATATCACAGCCTAAGCTGGAGGCAGGCAACCAGGACATTTGGTCAAATATCCAATCTGATAAAATGGATTCCAGGATCAGATGCAAGTAACAAGCATTCTTTCATTATTGGTGGATTTATTTGCTATGGCTATTAACCCAATGTGGAAAAATTGAAAACGTGCTTTATTTTTGAATAAACATTGACATTATTTTTAGTTTTTGCTGCTTCCCATTTAGTGTTAATTTGCACTATTTTGAATCAGACTTCCCTCTAAAGCTTGTTTTAGTTGAAAAGTTACTTGTTAAGCCATTCTTGGTTTATTGGCAAAGATATGTTCTAATGTTTGGAATACAGAAATGGTCTGTTATTCTTTATATTCTTTATTCTCAAAAAGAGCCGAGGTGGCGCAGTGATTAGGGTGCAGTACTGCAGGCCACTTCAGCTGACTGTTATCTGCAGTTCAGGTTCTAATCTCACCGGCTCAAGGTTGACTCAGCCTTCCATCCTTCCGAGGTGGGTGAAATGAGGACCCAGACTGTGGGGGCAATATGCTGACTCTGTAAGCCACTTAGAGAGGGCTGAAAGCCCTATGAAGCGGTTTATAAGTCTAACTGCTATTGCTATTTATGAACCTGCGTAGTAAGAATTATTATATCAACTATTTTCTCAGCATGCATCAATGTTCTAAAAACAGAAAGATAGCTAAAATTTAAGATGGGCTGTAAAAATATTGCTTTCCAATAAATCATGCAACCAACAATTTAGTGATTGGAATTCACTATAATTTGATGTTGAAGGCTGTGTCTGTGTAAGCATTGCTCAAAATTATCTCCCTTTAAGAATTTCAGCATTATACAAGGATGATTTGGTAAAGATTTTACTAGTGTATTGTCTACTTCCTCCAGCCTCCATAAAACTAGGAAGTGCTTAACTTTGGAGCATGCTTGTTTCTTGAATAGCAAGGAATTAAGGTACATAATTACAGGACTTATATAGGGACAATCCTCATTGAACGTCCTAGGCTTGGACTTATAGGCAGATATAAGTGGAATGCTGTGATTTCAGAGAGTCCCTTTAAAGGAAATGCTCTTGGGATCTTTAGGTATTTCTTGTGTATTGATTGTGATAACTTCCCTAAAACATTATTTAATGTCAAAATAATTCATTATTGAATCCTTCCTATTTAATGACTATCTGCAATAGTAAGTTCTTTGAGATTTAGACAAATTGGAACAGATTTGGATCCATGTAATATCTATTTAATTTCAATATAGGATTCAGTCCTTAAGCTTATTGTAAAATGTAGACCATATAGAAACATATTGCTTCATCATCTTTTTTTTTACAATAAATACAGATAAACAGTCTTCAAGTCCTTGATGTAAACCCATATATTTCTAAATGCCTAAACTTTGACAAAGGGAAAGGACATTGGGATGATGGAGAAAGAAGAAAAATGATGGCCAGAAATAAAATACTAATTCTGAACCAAGGGAATATTCTTTTTAGAGAGAAGGCATATGCATCTATTTAATTATTTATTTGTAGTTTGCTTTGCTCCCCTGATTCTGATGTACATGCTAGAAGAGCTGCAGTTTTAGAAGGAGCACTCCCTTGAGGATAGTATCTGCCACCCATGATTTATGAAGATTCTTGAATTAAAGATAATTATGTCTTAAAAGGAGTAGTAAATTTATGGAGATGATAATAACTTGGCACTGACAGCCAAAAACTCTCTAGGGCTTCAGGCCTGTTTTTTTTTTCCCCAATGCCTACCTGAAGATGCTAGAAACAGACCAGGAATTTTGCAAACGTTTGCTGAGGCTGGCCAAAGCCAAGTTTTATGCAGCACTCCTTTTATTTCAGTTTAGTTTATAGCACAATACATCTAGAACTCTGGCTCTGCTCTGTGCTAGATTAAAAGACACTTGTCACGTGCTACTACAGGAGAGCACAGTCCCCAGTTACCAGAATCTGAAATTTTCAATACAGCTAATTCAGTTATATATAGTGTCTATTTACTTCCACCCACTCTCTGATTTCTCTTTAACTGTTCCCAAGAGACTCAGACTCAAGTGTCTTAATGCGTGACAGTGATTTATACCTGAATTTAATTTAATTTATCTATCAAATTAGATTGAAGGGAACTGTTAATCTTTTACATGGCGTTTTATATGTTGGATCTTTATGACCTCTTGTTACAGATAGGAGGAACAAGAAGATCAGTCTCTTGTCCACGCTTTGTTATTTGAGACTGCAAGTAGTGTCTCATGAATTTGAATACTGCTAACACCTTCTAGATATGTCCTAACTTGGTCCATTCTTTTTAAAAAAATATTATTTGATAATAGAAAAATAAAAATACAGTATATATAACAGTATGAAAGAAGCAACACATCTCAGAACAGATAAGCTTTAGTAATTGCAAAAAAAAAACCTTAGCAATTTTAAAAGAAAAAGAGGGTTATAAATAGAACAATTATAAAAGTGTTATGGCATTTAAAAGCCTTGCTTCTTGGTTGAAAATATTATTTCACATTTTATCATTCTGATAATCCATTGCTACATACCACATAGAGATTTCTCTTTCCAGTGTTGTATAATTTTTTTACTGCGCCTCTCTATACCTGAAGAATCTAAATTTTTTGATATTGGGAATAGGGCCAAAAGGAAGGTGAATCCTTAACATTCACTGCTTGACCCAGAGTCATGCTAATAATCCTGTTGATGTCTGTTTAAAGTGAAACAATAATAGGACAAGCTCAAACCATTTGAATTAATATTCTAACCACTAAATTACATATTCAGCAGTAGGGTGATTGTAACTAGTTATTTTTTGAATGTTCTTTGAGGCATTCAGTATATGTGGAACACATTTTTCTTTTATTAGTAAAATGTTAAGATTAAAGGAAATATGTTATACTCTTTAATTCAAATTTCTATTGGTCTACAAGACTGGAGATAATATATTATTCAAGGCCACAGAAATAACTTATCAAGATCATCTTCCTTGGACTTGTTACAACCATTATTGTTTTAGGAGCCACAAATAATTCTTCCCAAACCTCTTACTTCAGAAGCAATAATCACATCTGGACCTAATATACCTAATAATATGGTGCTTCTTAAACCGAGGTAATTACCCCTAAGAGGGTAATTTGGGCATATCCTAGGGATGATGGAGCAATTTGTAATTTCTTGTTTATGAATCCAAGATCCAGTTTGGGACTGGTCTATAGGTGCTTCTATAAACAACAGCCTGGCGGGCTGGGGGGAATGGGAGGATTGGGTAATAACACTACAAGTAGTCTTGTAAGTCCTTCTGATTTACAACTATAATTGAGCCTGGAATTACAGTTGTAAGTTGTTGTCGTTCTAAGGTGAGGTACCCACATAACTGGAAATAATTTTCTAGTCTTTTTTGCAATGATTGTTAAGTGAACCCATTCATTTGAATGGGCTTTTTAAATGACTACAGGGGGAAGGTGGCACATCCATTTACAATGGCCGGGTACCATGGCCATCATAACTTCAAAAGGTTGTAAACAACTGGTTGGTAAGCCAGGACTAGGAAAAGGATAATTGGGCCAACAGTTTAAGAACGACTGCAGTAATAAATGCGTGTTGATTGCATTTTCAAGAAATCCTCTGAAGTAAACCAATCATGTTAGAGTCACCTACCGTAGGTGAGATAGTTTGTATAGAAATTCGATAGACAAATAAATAATAGCTAAGTCTGCAAGTTTTAAAAGTAACTCCCTCAGAACTGAGTCAATCCTAATTAACGTTGACAGAGCTCCAGTTGTCTCTCAAAACCGATTTAGATGCACTTTTAAAAATGAGATTGTCACAGTATAAAAGTTTCATGGGTTAATGGGCAAAAATTATATTCCATTATTCTCCATGTGTGTGTGGCACCATTGCATGCATGTATTTAAAGTGCTCCAGGGATTCCAACATTTGCCAAATAGGATCTAATAATAGATCTCTAGTTGAGCCCAAGGAGAAACTAAATTCTGAAGTTCCTTATTCCAAGCACTGACAGGCTCACTCTTGTCTTTTCAATTTCATATAGGCAGAGGATGCGAAATAAGGAATATTCCACCATTTTATTTTAAAATTAAAAGAGTGCTTGGCTAAAGTTCCAACGAACTTCAGTCACTGAGAGTTTTAGTCACTTTAGCTGATTTCTGATAATTTCTGAGCTTACCTGAAATATATTAATCAAAACAGAACTGTATTCCGACCAAATTCTGCTTTCAATGATCATCAAATGCTTTTAGGAAGCATACAATTAAAGCGACTCTGCAATAGCCTCATTAGTGGTGTATCTCTGACTTTAGTATTCACTAAAGCTAATGAATAAGGGCATCAGCTAATGAATAAGGCTAATAACAGCTAATGAATAAGGACATCTGTAAAATATCAGCACAACAGTTAATCTGTTTTAAAATAATATCCATGAACCTAACATTTAATATTCAGAGGTATACCACTTACAAATAAAGTACATGTTAAAATCATTATCGGTTTTTAATATATTGTCCACATAAAGACAACCTAAATGAAAATGTAGCCTGAGAAAAGACTGAGCCATTGGCTAACTGGGTTAACAAATAACTGGAATAACTAGACTAAAATTGTGAAAGAAGTTAAATAAACTATAAGTGGATTCAAATTTGCAACATAAAAATGCACATATTTCACCGGGGGGGGGGGGAAACATGCAGAAAATAATTTTGGGAGAAGGAGGGCAGAAAGCGTACCTTACAAGCACAAATCATCTATCTTATATATAATTAATCCAAATTAATTTCTACTCCTCGACCCTTTCCTCACTAGTGTTTTTTATTAAATTGTAGGCCTTGCTGCATTGACATGGTCATATCAGAACAGCATACTGCCCTGCAGTTCTTTACTTACTCACTCGCAATGTACATGAGCACCAGAACTATCACAATATTTTTTCTTAATTACACCAAAGTGGATTTCATTCTAGCTAGCCCATTTTTTAAAAAATCATTTGAATGCTGGTTTCATCCATTTTAAACACCCTTGTGGACTCTGATGTCTTTAGTTATGTGCTATTAGTATAGGGCCATGATGGCAAACCTGTGGCACACATGCCAGAGGTGGCACACAAAGCCCTCTCTGTGGGCATGCGCACCATCGCCAGCTGCTCTTCTGGTTTCTGGTGCACACACGGTTGTGCCATCCAGCTTTGGGTCTTTGGATTTCTGGCGCTCCGGCGTGCGCAAAAACCAGCTGGCCGATACACATGTGTGTTGTGGCCCAGCAGGAAGCGTTGGAGCTGCCACCAGACTCCAACAGCGAGGGGCCCTATGAGTCAGCTTTGGAGGATGTGGAGGACCCTGGACAGGGTTCCGACTCCAAGCAGGGCGCAGAGAGGCTGGTTGGCCAACAGGAGGCACCTGAGCCTTGGAGCAATGGGGAGGAGACAAGGGAGTGTGATCCTGACATCATGCATTGGAGCAGTGGGGAGGAGACAAGGGAGTTGGTCTTGGATGCCCGGCAACAGAGAGCTAATAGGCGTAAGGAACAGTTACGCAGTTACAGGAGATAATTGCACTCAGCTGGTGGTAATTAGGCTCCTCTCAAGACTATAAAAGGAATGATTGTGCACACGCCCTTTTGCAGGAGTCAACGTATTCACTTGAGCTGGAGAACTCTTGGAGCTAGCTTGGCAGGCTGGATTGCTGCCAAGGTTAGTCTGTGCTGGATTGCTGCCAACGTCTGGACTGGGCTGGATTGCTGCCAACGTCTTGTCTGTGTGTTAATAAATCCTTGAAGTATCTTTGTCTCGGCGTGCTTTGGTGTAGGACGAGGTGGGTCAGAACACATGTGCATGCTGGAAACCCAAAGACCAGCTGACCATCATTGCGCATGCACACTGGTATAGAGGTTTCCTGCCTTATTCTGCTTATCAAGCAGTAGCTTCAAAGTGTAAAAAGCATAAAAGCATAACTCGGAAAACTTTGCAATCAACAATTAGTGATTACATTAAAAAAATGAAAAGAGGAGACTTCCGGGGGAGGAGCCTGTTGCCGTCGGGAGCTCAACGGAGCTCCCCTCAGAGTTCTGGTCTGTATATCTTATAAGATCTATAGATATCTCCCCTTTCTGGCAGAAAGGGGCAGGGAGAAGTTCAGTCATTAGGATCTCTTTGTAATTCACAGCTTTTTTCCCCCCCCGCTGTGAACGGAGAAGAGATTCAACAATAGCTGAGCTTTCACTCCAGCCAGTTCTTCTCAGCTGCTTTTTTTGCAGCCCTAGGCAGGTTGCCCCCCGCTCAGGACAAAGCTAAGCTATTTAAAATCAATTCGAGCGGGGACCATTCCTGAGAAATCTTTTTTATTACTATTCAAAATACCAGCTTCAATTTTGTAAAAGGCTTCTTTGTCCAGCTGCGTTACAAGATGGCGATTTTATAGCTTCTGCGTTTGATATGTGACGCACTCAATCAGCCCTACTCTCCTGAAGACTTCTCCTTATTAACTGTTAAAAGTTTACAAATAGTATCCCATCTAAAACTGAGGGGAGCAGAGACTTTGTTTGTTGGCTTGTTTGTTTGTTCGGTTTTTCTCTTATAATGGCTCCCAAATCGAAGCAGTCCAAGCGCTTCCTTAACAACACATCTCAAGATATTGCTATAAAGTCGCTGCCCTTGCCTCCTACGCCCTCTACTGGAGACTTGTTAACGCAAGAATTTCTTTTTGAAACCCTTAAAAATTTCAGACAGGAAATCAATCAACTTATATCAGACTTATATGATAAATTTGATGCCAAAATTGCTCAAACAAAGGAGGATATGATCGGAATTATGACAGTTATGACAGACTATATTGCTGGAATGGAGGATAAATTGGAACTTTTGGAAGAAACTAACTCTAATTTGACATCTAAAATTCAAACGTTACAACAGGAAATTGAAAATGCTCAAAAACAACTTGTCATGATAAATTATAATAAGACTGCGTTTGCAATAAGAGTTAGAGGATTGCGTGAAAAGGAACAAGAGAATTTGAAACAGACCTTTTTTGAGGCTCTCAGTCGTTCGGTGGGAAGTCCGGGACTTAACTTTGATTGGCAGATTCAAAAAATTTATCGCCAGAACTCGTGTGTAGCAAAACAGCGACAGCTTCCGAGGGACATAATTATATATTTCACCACAAAGGAATCCAGAAATGCGATAATACAGAAGCTCTACAATAATAGGCTGAGAATTGATGGACAGGACTTGATTGTTTTTAAAGAAATACCATCTCAAATATTAAGAGCAAGGAGAGACTACACTTTCTTAACTGAAGAACTCAGAAATTCTCAGATACAGTATAAATGGGAAGTGCCATCTGGTATTACAGTCACATTTGAGAACCAAAAATATCGTCTTAATTCTGTTTGTGAAGCCCGAGATTTTTATTACAAGATCCTGAAGGTGGGACTTCCTGAATCATCCGGACTTGGAGAAAGACAAGGAGAAGGAGAAGACAAGCAGTGGGACACGTGGCTACAAGGCGGAGGGTGTTGCTTTCCTCTTCCGGAAGGGCAGAAGAGTAAAGAATAAAGATCCAGCTATGCCTTTAAAATACTTTTTAAATTTTTAGTTTGAATAAAATTTCATGATTCCTGTCTGGTATAAAATGGCAAAGCTGTATATCGATGATGAGATATTGAGACTGAAAGAAGCGGTGCTGATTTTGGACATATATTGTATGGGACCTATATAAGACTCGTTTGAATTCTAATTTAAATTGCGCAAGAATTATCTTCGGGGCGAGGAGAGCGGAGATCGTGATTTTCTTGAATTGTGGTTTGGGAGGAATGGAGTCGGGAGGTACGGGGTAGATGGAAGGGTAGTGAAAGTTCAATTAGATTACTTTGAGTCAGAATGTAAGCGGATTTTTGTATAAATTGCTATTTGAATATAAGGTTAAGAAAGATTAGTTGGAGAGTCCCCAGGAAGGTGGAGTAAATATGAGAGGAGTAATGGATGAGGACAAAATATATATGTGGACACGGGTAAAGGCAGGATGGAAGGTATAAAATTTATATGTAGACGTGGGTAAAGGCAGGATGGGAGGTGTTGGAAATGAAAAATGAAAGAAGCACTTGAGTCTTTAAATGGCTTTACAGAAAGGTTTGGATATTTGGATAAAAAAGAGATAAATTAAAGGTTTGGATATATAGATAAAGTGATAAGGCCCTTAGTTGGAGAATTCCATTTGATTAACTTACTTGGTTCCAATATAGTTTGAAATCCTGCAAGTAACAAAATAACCGAAATTAGGAATGAGGTACATTGTTTAAGATTTAAAGATGATGGGAAGCTGAGTTAATGTAGAGCAGTGATCCCCAACCCCCGGTCCGCGGACCGGTGCCGGGCCGTGGAGTACCTGGCACCGGGCCGCGCAGCGGCCGGGGGCCATGCAACGGCCGACTCTTCACTCATGCAGCGCCGTCGCCGGAGGGGGGGAGCTGCACGGAAGCACAGGAGCAAGTGAGGCGAGGAGGAAGAATCCCCCGCTACTACACCACCTCCGCCCCCTCCCCGAGTCAGCCGTCCCCTCAGTGAACGCCTCCGCCTCTTTCTCCTTTCTCGCCTCAGTCGGCTCGCCTGGAAGCGAGGCGAGGAGGGGGCGGACCATGCGCTGGAAGCGGAGCCCTTGGAGACCCTGGCAGCTTCCCCGGCGGTCGTTGCTGGCCGCTCTCTTTTTCTCGCTGTCCTCCTCGGCTCAGTCGTCTCCGAGTTGCCCAGGGAGGGGCGGCGCGCCCGGGACGGAGACGGCGCTTCCCCGCCCGGCCTTGGCTTGTGGGAAGGAACGGCGGGAGAGGTAGAGAGAGAGAGAGAGAACGTCGGGCAGCCGAGGGCGGGGGGGTCTTTTGAGGGGAGATGGGGGGTGTGCGATTTTGGCGCGCGTGCGCCCTCCGCGGGCGTGGGTGGGGGGCTGAGAGGAGTCTAACGGTAGCGCAGGAAAGGGGAGGGTATGAGCGCCGCCTGAGGTGGTGAGGGGCAGTCGCCAGATTCAGGCCGCTGCTGCCGCTATTGCAGCGCACGGTGGAAAAGCGGCGGTCTTGCCCACCCCTTCCCTGCCTCCCGCCCGCTCCAGTTGCCGCAGCCAGGGATGGGGGCTCGGTGCCTGAAGTCTCTTGCCTCTCTTCCAAAATTTCGCCAATGGGCATCGGTGAAGCGCGCTCTTTCTCTTCCTCACAAAACACATTTCCTTTCCCCCCACGCGTAGTTATTGGTGATATGGACTCTTGGACTCTTACCCAGCCAGATCAGTATCAAACATTTCCCTGACCTCAGCAGAAGCGAGGGTTTTTCTTCTCCTTTCTCTCCTTAATACTGTATTCTTTTTACATTGCTATCCTCTGGCTTATTTAATTTTGCCCTTGCTCTTTTTATCTTTGACCTTGATTAATTCAGCTGTTTATTCCTTAAAATCTACATACAAAATGGAAAGTGGGATATGATTCAGGTGTTGAATTGGGAAGGTGGATTTAAAACAACGCCTCCCCACCCCTGCGCGCGCTCAGCGGGCCACGGTAAAATTATCAAAGGCTGACTGGTCCGCGGCGATAAAAAGTTTGGGGACCACTGATGTAGAGGGTTTGTTGATTTTTCCTGTTTTTCCTTTTTTGTGTGTGTGTCTTGTTTTTTTTTTTTTTTTTTTACTATTTATCTTTTTTTTTTTTTTTTCCTTTATCTTTCATCTTTTAACTTTAAAGTTAGTTGGTTTTAATATACTCCAGATTGTGCTTGATAAAGAATTATGCCGGGTATGGGACCTGGGAAGTCGAAAGGGGGTTAGGGACGGGGGGTCTACCGGGGGGAGGGGGGAGGGTGGAAATACAGTTTCAATTTTCAGAATAATAAGAATGCACTTGTATACTGTTGCTCTCTTTTCTTTTTTCTTTTTCTCTTTTCTTTTCTTTTTTTTTATTATTTTTCTTAATTTTAGTGCAAAATATAAACTGAATAGATTAATGAATTGTAGAGATACACCAAAGTGAGGAGTAGAGGGAAAGAAGAGGGAGAAGTAAAGAGGGAGTGAGAGAGGAATGTAAGGAGGGTGAGATGGAGGGAAGGGGAGATGTCTGAGGGGGAAGGGAAGTAGAAGAGGGGAATGTTGGAGGGGAGAAATGAAAGTTGGAGGGGGAGAAGAAAGGGTGTATGGGGGATCGAAGTATTATATTGGTTTTTCATGGTGGAAGATTTATTGATTTTTCTTTTTTTTATGCACAGTATATAAGTGATTGTATAAAATGAAAATGAAAATGAAATAAAACAGTTTTAAAAACAAAAAAAATGAATAGAGCAGCAAATTCTAAATAAAATAAAAGTACTATCACCAATTCCTCCTTCTCTGCTTTTCTTCCCAGGTGGTGACATGCTAAAAGACAGAGTACAGCAAATTTAGAGGACTCCGGCAATTGCTTTGCTTATCAGAACCACTTTAGGTTCTTCTTCATGGTTCATTCCTTAGTTCTTCTGTTGGCAATAATATATATATATTATTATATATATATCAAATATATATATTTGATAGAACTCAAATTGCAGGCAAAAGATATTCTGCCTGCATTGCCTCTTAGCATATAATTTTAGACCTTCTACTATATACTCCACAGAGGCCACACCAGAGAATTCCCTATATATAGTAATGGTTATAACCAACTCATTCCTTTGATGCTTAGTCAAGTCTGGATGCAATTTGATCACTAGAGATCCCTTAGTGTTTTGTTTGCACAGATACACTGGGATCTTCCATTATTAAACTCTGCTTATAGGGATTAATGACTATTTGCATTAAGTCAACAATGCATTTTACCATGTCATTTTTTACATGTATTGAGATCTACCCATCATTCTCTTCTCATCTCTGTCTGCAATCAGTATCTGCATTAAAACACCAAAACCTCATTTGCATTTGTAGTACAGTTTGAGATTACTATTAATATATTTGGGACTAGAGAAAATAGTATGAGATTCCCAATTTCAATTCTGGATTCTCATGGGACCAGGAGTCATCACAAGGAAAAATAGATACCTCTGTGGAAAAATCCAGTTTCTACTGGATCTCAGTAAAATGGCCCTGGAGGGAAAGGAATTTTCTTGCAGAAGTCTTTAAATGGTTAATAGGAGCAGTGCCAATCCAGCCCTGAGACCATCATTCACCCAGTTGTCATGGAAATGTAGATATCTCCATACCAAAACTACCAGAAGAGAAATAACGCTACTTTAAAACTAGAACAGCTAAGTGACTTTAAGCTGTCCCTGCTGGTGGCGAGGGATGACATGAAGGCAACGTCATGAGGATGTGTTATATTAAAACGGTTCAAAAGATATGTATTTATTTTTATTTATTTATTTGTTAAATATATTTATATGCCGCCCAATCCCAAAGGACTCCGGGCGGCTTACAAAAAAAAAGAAAAAAAAGACACATAATGAGAAAATAAACAGTTTAAAAACAGCAGCACCCTCATACATTCATTCTAATCGGGGCTGGACCTCAACAGTGAGGTCAACAGCCCAAGGCCTGCCGGAACAGCCAAGATTTTAAGGTTTTCCTGAAGGCCATGAGAGTGGGTATGGTCCGGATCTCCAGGGGTAGCTGGTTCTAGAGAGTCGGAGCAGCCACAGAGAAGGCCCTCCTCCGAGGGCCCGCCAGCCGACACTGTCTGGCTGACGGCATCTGGAGGAGGCCCAATCTGTGGGATCTTACTGGCCACTGGGAGGTATGTGGCAGCAGGTGGTCTCGAAGGTACTCCAGCCCTAAGCCATGTAGGGCTTTAAAGGTGATAACCAACACCTTGAATTGAGTCCGGAGACCAATTGGTAGCCAGTGCAGCTCATGTGGACTTTAACTCATGTGGACTTTAACTCCCAGAATTACCAAGCCAACTCCCAGAATTACCAAGCCAACTGATTTGAACTCCCAGAATTACCAAGCCAACTGATTGAAGAATTCTGGGAGTGAAAGTCCACACATCTTAAACTTGTCAGGATTGAGAAATATTGCTGTAAGTAAACCTTTCCAGTTGTAATATCAGGCATTGCCATTCTATTCAGCTTTCTTTGGAATTGGCACTAAACCCAACAAGACATTACTTCCAAGGAGTAAGACAAAAGATGGAGTGGCATAACCGGGAGGCCTTTACACAGTGCCTTGGGTCTTCTATTGAGACCAAGGCCCTGAAAGAACTCCTTTTCTTGGTCCATCCACCCCTCACACTACCTTTCTCTTTTTTCTTTCAATGGTAGCTTATAGAAATGACGGTTTTTAGAATAACATCTTGGCAGTCCAAGGTGGCGCAGTGGTTAGGGTGCAGTACAGCAGGCCACTTCAGCTGACTGTTATCTGCAGTTCAGCGGTTCTAATCTCACCGGCTCAAGGTTGACTCAGCCTTCCATCCTTGCGAGGTGGGTGAAATGAGGACCCAGATTGTTGGGGGCGATATGCTGACTCTGTAAACCGCTTAGAGAGGGCTGAAAGCCCTATGAAGTGGTATATAAGTCTAACTGCGATTGCTATTGCTATTGCAATCCATCGGCAAGCGTCATTCTTCCCCAGCCTGGCGTCCTTCGCATGGATTGAATTGTAGCAGAAGATTCTTAGCTATGCTGTCTGAAAGCGATGGATACTATAATCCAGTGTTTCTCAACCTTGGCAACTTGAAGATGTCCGGACTTCAACTCCCAGAATTCCCCAGCCAGCATTCGCTGGCTGGGGAATTCTGGGAGTTGAAGTCCGGACATCTTCAAGTTGTCAAGGTTGAGAAACACTGCTATAATCGATGGCGTGGAGAGGGCACTATCCGAAGATGTTTTCTATCCCAGAGAGCAAATCGCTATTATTTCTTCTCACGGCTCTCCCGCTGTGAAAACAGCTTCTTTCTAGTAATGCGGATTTACTTCCTTGTTTACAGTCTAAATCAACTTTGGAGTGTTTTCTAGGAAGTTCCTATTGACTTTTCTCCCCCGCCATTGCCCGCCCTGAAATTAGGGGGAAAGAGTTGCTTTATCAACCGGCACTCTCGTAAGTAGCCTTGCTTTTTGCTCCGCGCTCCGAAGCAGGAGCAGGGCTAACCGAGGGAGCCTTTGGTATTTGAAGTTCGTCCTTTGTCTGACTTCAAATCCTGCAAAAGCGACTGGGATCTTTCCAGTCAAACCTTCGCGGCGCACGCAATCCTCTGCTCGGGTCGAAGCGTTGGGTAGAATTGCGGAGTGTTAATCCCATAAACGCGTTTTAATTGCCAGGAGGCTAGTTGGAAGTCGCAATTGGCGAAGTCATTAGCAGCTGCAGGCTTGACGTTCGCCAATGCTCCCCGCCTTCTCCAGGCTGCGGGGAGCGGGGAGGATAACAGAGGCGGCGGGCCCGGCTGGCCCTGGAAGAGGCCGAAAATAAAAGGCTCGCTTTAAAACGGGATCGCTTTAAAACGGGATCGGTTTATTATTCTAGGCGGCGCCGAGTCAGGTCTTGCTGGGTCCATGGAAAGAGTGGGACTTTGTCCACCGAAGCAGCGGTCGATGGTTAGATGGGTATACCAAAGTGTATAAAAACGTTCTTCTTTTCGAAGAATACAGAGATTTAGGAATTGTTTTTGTAAGGATCCTAATTTGAAAGATAATGCAGGAATGTTTCGATTAAAAAAAAACATAAAGAACAAACAGCAGAAGGCCCAGCTCAGTCCCCCTTAGCCAAAATCTTTGCAAGGGTCAAATATTTAGCCAAAGCTTCGTCAAAATGATTTTTAAAAAAAAGTATTGCTAGATTTATCTTCCACCCTTGTGCAATTCAGGGTGGCATACATGCTTTCAAAAAGAAGGAATTATCAGTAGGATGTTACTTTAAAAAGAATAAGAGGTAATACTAGCATTTATTGTTTTATCCTGCCTCAGTGTGGATTAACTGACACTTTATTGGAAGGTAAAATATGCCATTCCGGACTCTTATCAACTAGTTGTAGTGATTTCCCAAGTAAGCAGTAAGGAAACTATTCCCATCACCCCAAAAGACATAATCATGTTAGGAAGAAAGCGTCCATTTGCCATGTCTCTGGGTTCCCAATGCATGTGGAATCAACATGATGAACTGTCTGAACAAGTTTCCAAGTTTCATAGAATTTGTATGCTGCCCATTCCCATTGGGACTCTGGGCTGCTCACAACAAGACAAAGAAACATTTAAAAATAGAAAATACAATACTTACTTACTACTACTTACTACTACTACTTACTACTTACCACCCATAAAGCCCTTCATGGTAGTGGATCTGCGTACTTGAGAGACCGCCTCCTGCCAATTACCTCCTTGCAACCTATTAGATCGCATAGATTAGGCCTCCTCCGAGTTCCATCTGCCAGTCAGTGCCGACTGGCAACTACACGGAGGAGAGCCTTTTCAGTAGTAGCTCCGACCCTTTGGAACGATCTCCCCGTGGAGATTCGTACCCTCACCACCCTCCAGACCTTCCGCACAGCCCTCAAGACCTGGCTATCCCGTCAGGCCTGGGGATAAAGATCGTAATCTGTCCCCACCCGAATGATGAATGAATGTTGTGTACTATTTTTACTTATGTATTGTTTTATGTTTACTGTTTTGTACCCCCCTCCCTATATTTTGTAAGCCGCCCTGAGTCCCCTCAGGGAAAAGGGCGGCCTATAAATAATAATAAAACTAAAACTAAACTAAAATTCCACATCATCCATTCCATCCAGTTTCCGTTTTTCCCCCCCGTGGTGCTAAATTATTTGCTAGCCAGAGCACAAGATTTCACACCATACTCCCACATGTACATAGATCTCTAAGGAAATGCCTAGGATTGGGTCAGGACCCTCTGCCAGAGAAGGCACCATGGAAATGGCTTCTTTGCCCTCTTCTCCCAGCAACCACCAGAGCCAAGGTTAGTTAAGTGAGATGGACTGTACGATTAGGCCTAGATATGTCTTAGTGCTCTAGCAAAATTACACCATTCGATGCAGCTTTAATTTTAGCTCATCAAATATGTAACTAGTCTTAGATTGTCTTGAGTTCTACTGTCAGGCTTCTTGTGTAAATGTAGCTCTTTGAGAATTTTGGAGCATCAATCAGCACTTAATTTCCTTAAAATGGCACCCGGTTTTATCTTGCTCTGCAGGTTTTAAACTTTGCTTGAGTGTGTGTGAATCATTAGCCGTCCCTAAGATCTGTGCAGTTAACTCATTTTGTGTTTTTATGATGCACAAAAGTAGCTACTGCTTTTAAAAGAAAGTCAGGATACAAAGGCAGAAAACTAACAAAACAAGCCATAAAACCCGTGGCATGACAAAACCGCGGTCCACTAAAGGGCGCCCGATTAAAGCGCGTCGCTGACCTCATCAGCAGCACGACAACAACGACCGCGGAGAAAAAAGGGCGCTTTAAAAAGCGCTTTTAAAGCAAGCCGATTCACGTTAAGGTAAGGGTTAGGGTTAGGGTTAGGGTTAGGTTAAGGGTTAGGGTTAGGTTTAGGGTTAGGTTAAAGTTTAGCGTTAGGTTTAGGGTTAGGTTAAGGGTTAGGTTTAGGGTTAGGTTAAGGGTTAGGTTTAGGGTTAGGTTTAGGGTTAGGTTTGGGGGGGTTAGGTTTAGGTTTACGCGTTCATTTTAGCTTTACCGCTCACAGCGTGCTTTTTTCGTCGCACTGTGATGACATCAGGTATGCGGTTTCGTCGAGCGCGCTTTAGTCGACCACAATTTTGTGGTGGAACCATAAAACCAAGGATGAACAAGATCTAGGCAGGCGTGGCATGTACTATAGGAGCAGGAATAGCAGCAACAGCAGCAAACCATCCTGTGTCACCCATTTTTATTTAATAGTGATATTCTCTCTACAATTTTCAATTGGATGACGGGAGTTTATTTCTCAAGACCAATAAAAACCCATGATTTGTGGAGGTTACTGAGAACTTATAGTAAGAAATTAAAAAAAGGTTACTATGAAATGTGTAAGTTACTCTGGTTTCCTGGGAAGTGTAAATTTGTGAAGGTACTGAACTTTTATTTTTATATATTTTACTGTGAACAAACCATTTAGGCTAAAGTCTTACAAAGACTTCTGGAGTTCTGGATTGCCTCTTCACCAATTGTAATGTGACCACTACACATTCCCTGTATTTCTAATTCCAAATATTGCAAACATGAGTTAGTAGCAGATAAGATACCCTTGTTTCTGCCTTCATATCTGGTTGGAATCACATCTTTCCAGGTGGATTGGATAAACAAGCAGGACCAACTAATCTTCCTCTTTGCAAACACACACAGTAAAAACAAAACGAAGGAAAACATTGTTGACCTTCCTTCTGCATTTTAAGGCCATTGGCCATTATGACCCACTCTTCTTACAAGTTCCATTTTGGAGACATATCTGTTCTCTGAGAACTCTACCCTTATCCTCAGGAGCTATTAATGTAGATTGATATGTTCTAGATAGAATAGCAGTCAGCCAAGAGCCATGGTTCAGACAGAGACGGAAAGAGAAATACCTGGAGAGTAAGATTGAAAGATCCCTGCATCAGGAGTGAGTGCACCAGCCTCAGCAGAGCAAAGAGATAATGCAAGTACTTTTCCTTCATAGAAACTAATTGATAGAATGCAAACAAATCCCACGGATACATTAAGCAGGCTCCTTTATAAAGTTTTTTTGATTTGGGAAATGCAGGCCAGGCTCAGTTGCTGGCCCTGTGTCCATAGACAGTTTTCAGTAAACTTCAGCTTTAAAAAGCAAGCTGGGCATATACAATTGCATGGGTAACATAGAGTAGAAATGCTCCACTCAAAATTCTCTTCTGGACATTTCAATGACCTGGCTGGTATGTAAATTCTTGCATGTTATAGAAAATTGACTTTCAACTGCATATAAAATTTGATTTTAATGTGTTGACAGATGGCATTTTTCAGCATAGGACAGCTGACATGCACTGCCATTTAGCACCTAATAGCATTTGACATTCATCCCACAGTAATTCTTTAATGATATTTCCTTGTTGACATTGTGTGTAGTATTCTGAGCATCACTGATTGGTAATATGCAATCGTTTTATGCAGCTGATTAAAAACTAGTATGATGTAATGCAGCGATAGCTGATGGATTTCTGTGAAGTCTGAATTCATTCTAATTCTGTTTGAACTTCTTGAAGCTTTGTCAGTGATTCATTGTTCAGAAGGACACAAAACATGTCTGCAACAAGGTATGTATCTCTAATTCCTGCCTCCTACAAATTGTGTAAAAATACCGTGTGTTGTTGTGGATGAGATCTCTTTCATCAAAGATATGGCACCTACACTTCTAAAAGTAATATACTTAATAACTGCCAACAGAAATCTCAAGACTTCCAACCCTTAAATGTCACAAACCTATTCATGTAATATGTCTGTTTTTGTCTCTTTAGAAAGTTCAGTGCAAAATTTCATCCAATTTTGCCAATAAATTTGAAAAGTGAGGGGAAAAATACTATTGGCTTAAATCTGGTGTTTCCCATCTATTAAGAAGAAATGACTACTGTAGATTTAGCCCAGTTCTATCAGATAGGGAAATGTCTGAAGATTCAAATTTGGATGATATGTCAAATGGAACAGCTCCAAATCTAAGTGAAATGATGGTGTTTCCTGCACTAGTGAGTTTATCATTTAACAGAACTTTGAATTTGGCAAAATTTAAGTAGGAAAAGTGTATGAAACTTCATAGTTTGCTCTTGTTCCAGTTTGCAAGAACCATGGATGTAATAGTGGATTCCCATAATTATTTACTGTGTTGCTGAGCCTGGGGTCCAGGTTGTGTGAGTGAATTTGGTTATGTTGATTGTGTTGTTGATTTTATCTCTGATATTTTGTCTTTCATTGTTGTTCTGTTTTTCTATTATGTCTTTATTCCCTATTAACCACCCAGAATTATATGTTTGAAATGAGCAGCCAAGTAAAATGAATGAGTGAGCTTGACTGAGGAATTAGGTTGGGTTTATCATCAGTTAAGTATGTACAGTATTGTACTTTTGAATTTACATTTCAATGATTGATACAAAATGATGTCAAAGTTTTGATTAAGAAAAAGAATAAAATGTGTGCTGTTACTCTGAGCAAGCCTGATGTTGCTGATGCTAATGTACTATTGCATCTTGTATTTTCAAAACCAGTGGTGGGATTCAGCCAGTTCGTACCTATTCGGGAGAACCGGATCTTAATTTTCTAAGCAGTTCAGAGAACCGGTTGTTGGAAGAAATCTCCTTTTGTTTTTTCCCACTTTACAGGGCTAATCCTGTAAGGAAGGCAGGAAGGAAACATTCTGGTGTTGTTTCTAGTCTAATCTTTATTACCCTGGTTACAGAAACTGCCTCTCCAGTTAACCCTTGTTACGTTGTAACAGCTAAGGCGAAGCGCCCATCGACCTGAGTGACGTTGATTTGGCCACGCCCACCCAGTCACATGACCACTGATCCCCCCCCCCACCCAGCTGGTCATCAGGGCAGAGAACCGGTTGTTAAATTATTTGAATCCCACCACTGTTCAAGACTCTTATCATACACAAATATCTAGTCACATCAAGGTCATAATTGTACAGTCCTATGTACAACCTCAGTTGGCCACAATAGAAAATACAAAAGATGGAAGAAGAATGGTGTGTTTTTCCTCTGAGAGAGATTTCTGTCACCAGGTAACTGCGGCTGTGTTGTGGTTACAGTACCAGAATTACAAGACATTTGATTGGGCATATTGAGAGTTCTATCTCTGAAACATCTGATAGACATGAGATTGGAAATTTCTTAGATGGTGTGGACTTGAAAGAAAAATAATCATACAGAACAAAGCTCTCAATTTCAGCTCACATAGTATTGCTTTTCAAGGTAAAGATGATGATTTATAGACGAGCGGTGAGCATTTTTTTCTAGTCGGAGAGCCATTTTTGGCCTTAACTAATTGTGCTGCAGCTGAATTCAAAGACTTAAAAGGCAGGAAAAAATGAAATACTTCATCTTACTTATATTTGTAGCTAATTACAATCAATCAATTAGTCTCCAGTTGAATATTGTCTATTTTATGTCATCTTAAACATTACAAATTTACAACTGTTTAAGATCTAAGAGCCGAGGTGGTGCAGTGGTTAAATGCAGCACTGCAGGCTACTTCAGCTGACTGCAGTTCTGCAGTTCGGCTGTTCAAATCTCACCGGCTCAGGGTTGACTCAGCCTTCCATCCTTCCGAGGTGGGTAAAATGAGGACCCGGATTGTTGTTGGGGGCAATATGCTGACTCTGTAAACCGCTTAGAGAGGGCTGAAAGCTCTATGAAGTGGTATATAAGTCTAACTGCTATTGCTATTGCTATCTCTTAGGGCTTTAGGGAACTGAATGTGGCCCAGGGTTATGCAACTCCAATATCCTTCCTTCCTTTTAGGAATTCTGTATGGTTCTTAGGCTGAAGGCTGACCCTAATGAACTACAGAGCTAAATGCAAACTTGAATCTGGGTTTGTGACCTCTATCTTCTAAACCTCTAACCAGCATTAACTCTTAAGAAAATAACCCATTTAATCAGTGGCATTCACAGGGGCAAGGGGGATCAGAGAAATGAAATCTTCATGTCCCAAGTTCTTCTCCTTTTCCATTTATGCTTTATGACATTGCATGCATGCCCAAGAAGGGCAAAGCTTGGGACATGACAGGGAAGGGAACTAGAAATTATCCTGTGCACTGCTTGGAGAATCCAAGCGTGAGTTTAACTTCTGTTTGCCCGATGACTGAGTTTGAAAGTTTTGGCCATGCCTCCCTGGCTCAACTGCTTCCAGTTTCTCAACACAATCTGAGCCCGAAAGACGTGTCCAAAATTTCTCTCATTTTCAATTGAACCGATTAGATAGAAATTGATTATATTACCTACATTTAGATTCTTCAAGCAAGCACAGCGAAAATTGCAAGAAGTAGGCGAGTTGAAGGGCGTTCAACCACCTTGTGGCTTCCTCACAAACGCATCGTCCGCTTGTCATCGCGCCGAGAGAAGTACTGCCATCGGACTTCTATTCGAGTCCGGAAGCTCTTTCAGCGAGTGCCGACCATTACACTCAGAGCGGCGAGAGCACTATGGTGACGTCAGAGTCATCTGAGGTCGATTCTCAATTTGCGCCAAAAGCCGTTCCTGTAGTCCACCACCATTTTGGATCGTCGACAGGGTGGCCATTTTGATCACGCTTGCCCAAGAGGTGTGGCAAGCCAGTTAAAATGGTTTGAGGCATCAGTTTTCTTGCATGCCAAAGGTGCTCTCTCCTTAAAGTTTGAGGCCGTCGGCAGGGCTGCCATTCCTTGAGCATGCCTGAAGGCCGCGGCAACTGTAGCAAGCGTCTCCAACAGCACTGAAGCAGCAGCGGAAATTCTTCTAGCTTCTTCACCTGGTTCTTGCATCTACGGTCCGGCGCTGACTGAGGGCGCACAGTGGAGGATTTGGATCCCAGGGTCACAGTCCAAGAACTTGGTCACACTCTGGAGGTTAATCAGCTTTTTTTTCTGGCTCTGCAGAAAGAAATTCCCTGAGGAAGTGGTGAGTCATTGTGTTCGAGGCTAGTTCGATCAGCCCTGTTAAAATGGCCGAATGCCAAGCAGGGAAAGTTGTCAGGCCTGAACCATCTTCCAGCCACCAGGGAAGGCCAGGTTCCAAGCAGCCCAGCAGCTCAGAGTGCTAAGGGGCCTTCAAAGTCTACCAAAGCTCAGGGCCCTTCATCTAGCAAGTCATCGAATGTATATGACTGGGATTCCAGAAGACGCCAAAAGGCGCTGGAAAAACAATTTGCAAAAGCACAAAAGGCTTCGTGGGGGAAGGTTCCCCTTCCACACCAATCCCCAACAGGTGGAGGGACCCCAGAGTTGGCCTCCTGAGGAGATAATTGAGCCTCCAGTATTGCAGGTGGCCTGCTTTGATGAATACTTCACCTCATTTGCTTGCCTAGCAGTGGCAGGAGAAGAACTGGCAGAGGTTCCAGGAGTCTCCATGCTCTCAGCAACCTTTACTCAGACAGAAGCAGGACTCCCTATGACAGAGAACCAGTGTCCGGGCCTGACCCAGGAGCTATGAGATTACATCTCTGAGGCCACTGTCCAGGAAATAGAGGCAGCTCTTCAGCATAGGAGCCTCCTCATTCCTAACCAACTGGGAAAGGTTCCCCCCATTGGAAGACAGGCCCCTAGGATCTGATATCTTTGCAGGAAATCCCAAGCCCTCTGTGCCAAGTGAGGATTCACTAGTGGGGGAGGAGGAGATTGTTGATCAAGATCTATCAGAGGACAAAGGCATGGCCTCAGATAGGCCCGCCTTTACTGGCCTTTTCAAGCAAGCACTTTTTAAATCCCTCCTTTATGAAGCCAAATCTGTCACAAATATGGGGGTCACTGGAGGTTCCTCAGAACTGCTCAAGCATCCACAGAATCAGAGTGAACGGCTGTTAACAAACTCTTGCAGAATATGAAATAGTTCCTTCCCCATAGCCAGGGCCGGATTTTCCTATAGGCTAACTAGGCTTCAGCCTAGGGCCTCAAGATCAAGAGGGACCTACATTCAAATTGTTAGCAAAATTAAAATTACACTATTCTAAAAACAGTGAACACTAAAACACTGAACTGAAAATAAGGAGAAATTCTACGCATATGACTAATAAACAAACATAAAAATATATTGGTTGGGTAGCCCGCCCACGTTCCCGGCACCGGCGGTCGGACGAGAGGCGGGGCCGCTTCCAGTAGCCTCCCCGTCGACACGAAGCCCACCAGTGGCCAGGCAGGTGAGGGCGAGGGGGCCGAGCCGGGCAGCTGAGCACAGCAGGGGAGGCGGCTGGCCTCGCTGCCTTTGCCGCAGAGCAGAGCCGCCCTCCGTCGGGAGGCCAGCTATATATATTGATATATATTGATATATATCACAGTAATGATGTATTTTATTGTCTCTCATGAAATTTACAAACTTAAAAATGGGAGGTGAAAGGGCCTCATAAGTGGAATAGCCTAGGGCCTCTTTTCATATATATCCGGCCCTGCCCATAGCTCTTCGTGGATGTTGGATGTTGTCCAAGGTCAATGGACCCAAACTGGTTCTGTCGCAGCTCCTAGTGGAAGCAACAAACGGCTCTATTCGGTTGGCCCAAAACTAGAACAACTCCTTCAGTGGCCCAAGGTGGACGCTCCGGTAGCCATCTTGGCATCCTCAGTCCTCATTCCCTCTGACTTCATGGAGGGTATGAAGGTGGAGGACAAAAATGTGGAGACTTCCTTCCACAAGACTCACTAAGCTTCCGCTTGGGCGATCAGGATGGCTACCTCGGTGTCCTTCAATAGAGCCACCCTTCTCTGGCTCTGCCAGCTGTTAGCCAGGCTTCCCCCTGAGGACTCCCGACTGTGCCAGGATATAAACAAGCTGGCTGCAGCCACTGAGTATTCTGCAGATGCCACACTCAATGCGGCTAAGTTCATGTCGCAGGCGTTGGCATCTAATGTCACCTCATGTAGACTCTCATGGCTCCATTACTGGCAGGCTGACATGAGGTCCAAGTGGCGTCTGGTGTCGGCTCCCTTCAAGGGAGGCAATCTCTTCGGAGAGTCCATAGAGCCGATTTTAGTCGAGATCAAAGACAAAAAAAAAGTAAAGCCATTCAGCTACAGGTGTGCAGACCGAGGGGCCTCACCTTATGGTCATAGGGAGCTCTTTCGTTCTGGTGATTCTGGATTCCCTGCCCCCCCCAGTTTCAGCAATCTTACTCCCAAGGATTTGACTTCAGCATAGGCGTTCCTTCAGGGACAGAGGCAGACAACAGCACGAGACCTTTCTGAGGATCTGGCAACAGACCTTTCCGTAGGGCTAAATGACTTCCGACACAACCTGCCCATTGGTGGTCATTTGCAGTTCTTCATCAGTCAGTGAGAAAACACCACCACAGATGTGATGGTTCTGCAGACAGGTAGGTAGATGTTTCCAGGTGTATTTATCCATGTGCTGGAGAAGGAAATTGCTGACAACCTGCAGCACCTAAGACTTGTTTCTGCTGGCACAGCACTTGATCAATGTAATTCTCATCAATCACTCAAACTAAAGAGCTTTCCGAAAGGGGGGGGGAGCTTTTGCACTCTGCAAACCGCCCCAAAACGGCCCGTTTTTCGCAAAAACGGGCCTGTTTTTTTTTTCAAATAAAAGGCATGAATAGCCTTGAGGAGGCTTGCAGAGTGCTCCTGGGGGGTGGGAGGGGCCAAAAATGAGCAAAAAGGGCCCATTTTTTGCGAAAATGGGCCTTTTTTGTCAAAAAATTGCATGCATAGAGGCTTTTACCCTTGATCCTCCTGTCGGGACCAGTTCAATTGCCTGGCCATATTCACCCTGATTGTGTTCATCCTGGCCCCTCGAGGTCAAACACAACCCTGATGTGGCCCTCAATGAAATTGAGTTTGACAACCCTGACCTAGAGGGAAGCAAAGTTATAGTCAGAAGCCCATATGGATTGATCAAAAACAGATTATGCCAGACAAATCTTACTGCATTCTTTGACTATGTGACAAAATAAGTAGGCCAGCAAAATGTTGTGGATGTAATTTACTTGGATTTTAGTAAGGCATTTGATAAAGTAGACTACAACCTACTACTTGATAGGAGAAAAATGTGGGTTAGACAGCATCACTGCCTGATGGATTTGTAATTGGCTGACCAAGCACATTCAACATGTAGTCCTTAAAGGAATTATATCTACGTGGAGAGAAGCGTGGCACAACAAAACCGCGGTCCACTAAAGCGCGCACGATTAAGGCGCCTTGCTGACGTCATCAGCAGCGCGACAACAACGACCGCGGAGAAAAAAGGGCGCTTTAAAAAGGTTAGGGTTAGGGTTAGGGTTAGGTTAAGGGTTAGGGTTAGGTTTAGGGTTACGTTAAGCGTTAGGGTTAGGGTTAGGGTTAGGTTAAGGGTTAGCGTTAGGTTTAGCGTTAGGTTAAGGGTTAGGTTTAGGGTTAGGTTTAGGGTTAGGTTAAGGGTTAGGGTTAGGGTTAGGTTTGGGGGGGTTAGGTTTAGGTTTACGTGTTAATTTTAGCTTTACCGCTCACAGCCTTTTACCTTTACCTTTTACCTTTACCTTTTCATCGCGCTGTGATGACGTCAGGTACGCAGTTTCGTCGAGCGCGCTTTAGTCGACCGCGGTTTTGTGGTGGAACCGGAGAGAAGTATGTAGTGCAATATTCCAAGGCTCTGTGTTGGCCAAGGCCTCGTCAACGATTTAGGTGAGAGAATAGAAGAGGAATTCATCAAATTTGCAGATGACACTCTAGAAAATAGGCTCAAGATCCAGATAGATCTAGACAGACTTGAACACTGGACTCTATCTAACAAAATGAAATTCAGTGGTGAGAAAAGTAAAGTTCTATATTTAGGCAGGAACCACCAAATACACAGGTATAGAATAGAATTGTGCCTTGCTCAATAATAGTAACTGTGAGAAGAATCTTGAAATCCTAGTGGAAAATGACTTAAATATGAGTCAGCAGTATTCTGGCACCTGCCAAAAAAGCCAATGCAGTTCTAGGCTGCATTAGCAGAGGAATAGAATCAAGATCACGTGAAGTATTAATACTGCTTTATAATGCATTGGTAAGATTACACTTGGAATATTGTATCCAGTTTTGGTCACCCCAATATGAAAAGATATTGAGACTCTGGAAAGAGTGCAGAGAAGAGCAACAAAAATGATCAGGGGATTGGGGGATAAAAACATGAAAAAATGGTTGCAGGAATTGGGTATGTCTAGTTTAAATTGTAAAATTTAAATTTAATGAATTTATATGCCGCCCAATCCCGAAGGACTCCGGGCGGCTTACAAAGTACAAGACTAAAAAGGTAAAAAGTTAAAAAAATAGGGAAAGAAAAACAGATTTAAAAAACCAACGCACCATACACTCAATCTAAGTGGGGCTGGATCTCATTCATGAGGTCAATAGCCCCAGGCCTGCCAGGATAGCCAGGTTTTAGTGGCTTTTCGGAAGACCGAGAGAATGGGAAGGGTCCGGATCTCTGCAGGTAGATCGTTCCACAGGGCCGGAGCAGCTACAGAGAAGGCTCTCCCCCGAGTGGTCACCAGCCGGCATTGTCCGGCCGACGGCACCCGGAGAAGGCCCATCCTGTGAGATCTTATTACCCGTTGGGAGGTATGTGGCAGAAGGCGGTCTCGCAGATATCCGGGTCCTAGACCATGTAGGGCTTTAAAGGTGATAACCAGCACCTTGAAGCGCGTTCGGAGACTGATAGGGAGCCAGTGCAGCTCGCGGAGGATAGGTGTAACATGGGTGTATCTAGGTACGCCCGATATCGCTCGCGCAGCTGCATTCTGGACCAATTGTAGTCTCCGAAAAGAAAAGAAGGAATAGGAGTGAGTGACATGATAGCACTGTTCCAGTATTTAAGGGGCTGCCACAAAGAAGAGGTCAATCTTCTCGAAAACAGCTGCAGGTAGAACAAGAAGCAATGGAGGAAAACTAGTCAAAGAGAGAACCAACCCAGAATTAAGGAGAAATTTCCCGACAGAACAATTGATCAGAGGAACGGTTTGACTTCAAAAGTTGTGGTTGATCCATCACTGGATGCTTGAAGAAGAAATTGGACAACCATTTGTCTGAAATGATGAGAATCTCCTGCTTGAGTAGGGGTTTGGACTAGAAGACCTCCAAGGTCCCTTTCTAGTTTTATTCTGTTATTCTTCACAGAGCTTGTAGAGACCATTACATTAAAGCTTAATTCACAGTACTCCAGAACTGTCAAACTCTCATGCTAGACACAAGACACATATTCGTACAATTGACATCTTCATGAGGAAGAGATGCCTTCAAGAATATTTCCCTCAGCTCTTCCATCATATTATAGTAAGACAAGTTTTGCTTTGTTGGGAACAAAAGCGTAAATGGACTCTAGGATGACAAAAAGAAGAGAATATCATTAAAGGCTATAATCTACAAGAAGCTGAAAAGATTCAGCCTATGTATCTTGGCTTGCATTTTCCACAGCTAAATATTATTTGGAAAGAAATGGGAAGGATACACATCACTGTATCTATTTTTATATACGTAAGTAAATTTAAAAAATGAACACAGCCTCAAGGGCAGCTATTATTCACCCTTGTGATTTTTACCTGGGTCAATATCTAGTATAGGATTATATTCTGAGAAAAAAGTCCCATATCAATGGGGATATATGTGAATAAGCATTTACAGAAACAAGAATAATTGAATCACATCAAGGTAACTTTATTTTATTAAGAAAGAGACGGATAGCAATGTCTGAGAAGCATTATTTGATTTTTAAAAATAATATATTTACCATTGGGCTTCTGATGGCTCTGAGGCTGAACAGAACGTGTGGAATGATGTGCTGTGTAAGAACAGAACTCTCTGTCTCGGGCTAGCCTGAAAATACTCATCTGTGTAAATGCTGCCATTGTAAGGTGATGAACCTGCTTAAGTGAAACAATGTCATTTCTCCTGTTTCCACTGCATGGAAACGTATCTAATTGTTTTGAAAGTGTCCAAGAATGGATATGGAGATTCTCAATCATCCAGGTCATGGTTGTCCTGATGAAAGAAATGTCCTTCTGGATTCGGCTCCAAGTGGGGAAAAAAACACTGGAGACATGGAGGCTGCTTGGAAAGATGGTTTATTGGTGTACAGGGCCACATGGCTTGAGCCCTGAACAGAAAAGGTGATCACATGCTTCAATGTTGGTGGAGAAGAAGTGAAGGGCTGAGAGAGGGGCTTGCTAGGCTTTTTATAACCTGTTCAGTCCCACCTCTCTGTTTCCTGTTCCTGTGTAAGAAATGTATTCTGATTGGTTGTCAGACTCCCAGGGGGCCATGCGGGGGCAAGTCTCTAGGCTGTGTTTTGAATCCAGGTTTGGTTGAGTTCTCAGATGCCATGTGGTCAGTTTGGGCCAATATTATCATGCTTTACTGTAGCTGAAGTGGAGAAGTCTTTATTATGTAAAGTGGACTAGCTTAGCCTTCTTAATGGCCCATTGACAAAGTGGGGATGGGCAGGAAGCTACAGGCAGCTATTCTGTCTTTTAAAACATGTTTCTTTCTTTTCACATCCAGATAAATATTCTACCTTTTCAATATTTCCTAGGATATTTCATTTTTCTGGGAGAGGGATGGGTGATAACTTCCTACAGTCCAGAAAAAATGCAGACTACAGGAACCACTTGCACTTCAGTTTGAGATTTAGACAACAAAGACTCAACCCCAAGAAAGTTGCCTCTTGAAAAAAAGCATCTTTGGGCCAAGAATAGAAACTAGGCAATGTTTTTCTACCCTCTGGTGTTTCATTGCCATGCACTTTGCCTGCAATAAAAGGCAATATCCAACAATGTTAAATGTGATTACGGTGAGTCGCAATATTTTCAGTGGCAATCTCAATTTTTATTTTCTTAACTGGATGAGTAAGTATGTTTGATATCTATAGTTGTATTTTATATACCTTTCTTGCAAAGCCCAAATGCAGCACACTTCATACTGTTTTGCAATAAAATAAATTATAGGCAAAATTAAGCCAATATTTCCTTGGTTACTTATTAACCACAGTTCATTTAACAGAATCAATATTTCCAGCAAAGAAGTAAACATGGACCACATCACCCTATCTTTTTTTTTCCTTTTCCTTTTATAGCCGGATAGATAAATAATAAAATAAAATAATAAAATGCACAGTCTTGGAAACCAGTAGAGAATAAGAAACAGTGCCTGTTATCTCCAGGATATGCAAAGCACATTTTATTTTTCCTTTTATCTCTCCAATTTTATGTTGATCCCATACATATAGATTGATTTTGCACAGGTAGATAATGAAAAGTCAAGGGGGAAAATTTACACAACGGCACTCAGGATCTCAGCTCTCTATTGGTATATAAATTGGTTTATTATTTCATTCTCTTAAAGAGGGCCATTCACACCAGGGAGCATTTTAAAATATAGCATGTTTAAACATAAATCCATTTACCATTCATATCCCCCTTTTCCTTTGTTATTCCCACACCATTTGCAAAGTTAATTTTGCAAAGATATGTATGAGTAAATATAATCTTGCTTTTCCCTAACTTGCTCATTTCATCCCCTTGTTCCTACAGTGAAGGCTATAATATGGAATTTCTGAAATGACGACAGGGACAATTCCAAGCCCAGAACACGTCAGTGTTTCTGTTTTTGTTTGATGATACCTTGTGAACTGTTCAGAATTCACCGTAAGTGATTTATATTTAGCCAATGTAACCTATAGCTAGGCTGGCAATTTGAGCAGGAAAAAAAGCAGCAGGGTATGTGAAAAAAAAAAGTGGGGGGAGGGGGGGCTAGGGGAAAAAGAATAAAAAAGAGGAAACGTTATTGATAAACATATTCTGGACATTTGGTGCACATTTTGACTGCTGCAGCTTAAAGCAATTAAATCACGATACTGACATTAACTCTCTAGTATGTTGACAGCTTGGAGCTGGAAGTAAAAATGCTAGTTCTCCAGGGAAAAGGGAAGGCTAGTTGGCTTCTTTTTCTGGACTGTTTGCTTATAGGCCCAGAGAGCAATCTTCCTTGCAGAATGAAATGCAAGGGCACAAACAATGTGCCGGGGAGAGAATAGAAGATGGGAATGAACAGTTTGAACTATTTGCTCAGCAGAAGGGCAGCCACAATTGCTGGCCAATGGCTTTCCCATGCATCAGCCTCCTTTGTTGTGATAGTTCTTCCTCCAGCCAGATAAGAACACAGCTGCAGCTATTCCAGCTAACTTGGGGTGTGGGTTTATTCACTAAAGCCTCCATTCATGTTTACTGTATTTATTTGCTGTCAAGTGTTCAGGCACATTTTTTTGAAAAAATAGATTTAGTATTTTCCACATCCCATTCCCAGATCTCAAGCCAAATTCTGTCGAAATTTTAAACACCCCACCAGGAATCTGCTATTTTGATGAACAGTTCCTTTTTTTCAACACAATGGAAGATGTCAGACTGAAAACACTTAAAGAATGTTCTACTCTTTAGGTTCAACTGATTTTAATAGTTTAGTACTGCACAATCTTTCCTCCCTTGTATTTACATAGATTTTCCTTTCTTGGGAGTTATATCAATTCGTCATTGCATGTTTATTCAGAAATCAATTGTTTCAGTGGTGTTTACAGCCAAATAAATATATTTAGCATTGAGAATTTAAAGCTTTCAGTCATTTTTCAGTGCTGGAAGGGCAGTTCTGTATGTGGGTTAGAACACACAGGTATAATGATTCAAATATGTAAAAAATGATAGCATCAAATATGACAAGTTCTATATGTATATGTATAAAAGCCAATATTCACTAATAAAGAATATATATTACATTATATTACCTGATTCATTCTGGAGTTCACAGTATATCAATATATTGTGAATATGATAAAATAATGCACATAGTTTGCTATGGGAAATTTGTGATTTTTTTATTTCTTGAAAATGAAGTATCATTGTTTACATAAATGTTGATTCCTTCTGAAACATGCAGCACACCAGCAATAAGTTTCTACGTTACCTTACATATGCACTTACATTTACTTTAGAGTGATTGATGTATTTTACCTTTTAATCATTTAATTCTATGAGCCTTTGTATCACTATTACAAATTACAAGCATTAAATACTTACGATAGTGTTGTTAATGCAAAGCTTTATTTCTATATTTATAAATTAAGGACTGTTTTGACATTAAAAGTTAAAACAAGGGCACGATGAAAGCCTGAATATCATTCACAGGAAATGCACTCACATACAGTAGACATTTTGGTGAGTAACAATAAAAGTTAATAAAAAAAAATAGGGCCTGAGCATCCTATTTGGGATGGAGGAATATTAATGAAAGTAATGATCCATTGTGCAAAATGCACATTTTTGCCATTGCCTTTAATTAAATGGATTCCAGAAAGATTTGTGTTAATGCTTACTGCAAGTGTACTTTGAAAAAGTTATTTAAATGCTTCTGAATCATTGATCTTAAAACATTTTGCAGCTATATTTATTGCAAGATATAGCATAAACAAAAATAGCACGTTTCTGCTTCAGTTCCAAATGCTTATGTTTCTATGTATGTTTGAATTTTGTTTAAATTTAAAAACCATGCTTTTTTTTTCTCTCTAAAAACTTCTTTGGTCAAAATATTAGGGTAAATGAGATGTAGCAATTACCTAATGTGAAAATACATATTGAAATGTGTGTGTGTGTGGGGGGGAGAGGATCAGCATCACAGAATGATTTGTTGTGATCATGTTGAACATGTCAGTAAAGGATCAGCCCCATAGGAAATACAAAGTTTACACAGTTTTTTTTTCCAGAGTGAAATTGCCCTAACCTCAGGGATTTTTCTTCTACTGGGTGGTCAGGAGGAAAGGCTGAAAGGCAAAGGGGCTCCTATTGTCTCAGCTGAATCCTAAGAGCTGACCTCACGTGCCTCTAAAAAGAAGAAAGCACCTGTTTATCTCCAGTTATCCCCTGCTTTGGTGAGCCTCCATGCTGCCACCACCAAGACAGAGCCTCTGCTAGGGAAAAAAGAAGGGTCCCTTAAAAGTGTTTTGAAAAACTCTTCAGCCTGGATCCAGTTACAGATCTGCACAACAATGCATGGAGATCTCAAGGCTGACTTGGGATGCTCATTTATAACACTGCTGGAAATGCTTAGCTCACCCATAGCAGGAAATGTGAATAGGAGCTATATAGAAGATCCAGATGCATAGGTGTGTGTGTGTGGGTGGTATAGTCACCTAATATTTCCCGTGGCATGACAAAACCACGGTCCACTAAAGCGCGCCCGATTAAAGCGCGTCGCTGACGTCATCAGCAGCGCGACAAATACGACCGCGGAGAAAAAAGGGCGCTTTAAAAAGCGCTTTTAAAGCAAGCCGATTCACGTAAAGGTAAGGGTTAGGGTTAGGGTTAGGTTAAGGGTTAGGTTAAGGGTTAGCGTTAGGTTTAGCGTTAGGTTAAGGGTTAGGTTTAGGGTTAGGTTCAGGGTTAGGTTTGGGGGGGTTAGGGTAAGGTTTTCGTGTTAATTTTAACTTTACCGCTCACAGCGTGATGTTTTTGTCGCGCTGTGATGACGTCAGGTACGGTAGGTTCATCGAGCGCGCTTTAGTCTACCGCGGTTTTGTGGTGGAACCATATTTCCTACCGTATCAAAAGGCAACTGTGCACCGTGCTCAATTGAAAATTTGATTCCCATCCTTTTTAGGCAGCTGCATACCAATATGGCATGAGGGAGGAAGTGAGAGAAACTGAGCATGATAGTCTTTTAAATCAAAAACAGTATTCTGTGGAAGGCCATCGTCAGCAACAAATATCAAACAAAATACCCTTCCTCATTTTTGTGACTCTAGGGAGATTATAAAAGCCAAAGTCCAATTTATCCAGAGGGCACCAGGTTAGGGAAAGGCTGCATTGCTCTATTAATCCTGCTATCTCTCTTAAGCCACATGAACAATTCTTGGAGCCACGCCCTGAGATACTAAGCTTCCCGCAAGCTATTCCCTAAATTTCAACCATTTTCTGTCTCTTTCCAGATCTTCCTATGACTCAAGACCAGAAGAAATAAAAGCTCTCCTTATTGACAAAGGAAGGAAAGTGAGCTGTTCGTGAAGAAAGAACCTATCATCGAATAAAAGCTGAATGGAAAGGAACCATGGGAATACGAAAAAAGTGTGGGAAGAGAAGGCCATGGACAAAGAAAGTGAAAGAGAGAATGGGGATGGAAATAAGTTGGAGAACAGGATAGAAAAATGGTTGTTAAAGTTTGTGTGGACAGGTTTGAAAGAGGGAGAGAAGCAGAGGTGGGTTCCTACCAGTTCGCACCTATTCGGTAGAACCGGTTCGTCAAATCTACCGAACCGGTTAGAAGAGGTTCCACCAGTGGACCCGGAAAGCAGGCCACACCTACAGAAGAGGTTCCAAAAATTTTTGAAACCCACCACTGGTCCTTGGATATGATTATTCTACACTATCATGCTCATATTTATAAAACTCAGTGCCTCTGTGAAAGGTAAGGATGACTCCTGCGTTTGTGGTGCAATCAGAACATTGCGTGTGTTGAAGTTGTTTTAACGCAAATCAAAGATGCCTTTTAAAAAAGAAGTTTACAACATATTCTTATGCATGCCAGTGCTGTGTGTGAGGTAATTTAAGGTGGTTCTGACAAGTGTCGTCGGCATCTTCATATCCAGTCACATGGGTGGCAAGCCATTCCCACAAAGGAGGCCACACCCACAGAGTAGGTTCAAACAATTTTTGAAACCTACCATTGGAGAGAAGAGAATGAAGTGCTTAGGCCAGGGCATATTGTACGTTTTTGAGAAATAAGTGAATTAGGCATATTTGGGAGGAAGGAAGGAAGGAAATGATCACCTACTGAATAAATAAAAACCACAGGATTAAAGCCAGAGGAGAGGAATAATGAAAGCATCATGTGATTATGATGCGAGCTCCCTCCTTTTATATGGGCGTCATGTCATCATAGTTTGATGAAAACTTCCAACCTTGTAATGTCTCTGAAGTAGAAAACAAGTGTGTCATTCCTACTGACTTGTGATTTTGATTCTGCCCATGTTGAGGTAGGACCTGTCTATCTTTAAGAAATCTAAAATAATACGAAGATGGCCCTGAAGAAAAATATTTTATTGAAGGAATGAGGAAGATTTCATGCCTGGAGTCTCTTGGTATACAGGGTGGGGATAGAATGCCTGATAGCCATTGAAGAATTTGTTATTATACCCTACAACAGGGCTGTCAAACTCTGGGTTCGCAGGCTTGATGCGTCACACACTGGCCACACCCATGCCTGGTTTAGCGAAGGGGAAAAAAAGTCCTGATATGTCACATGACGATGTGATTTTCACACCTCTGCCCTACAACAATAAAGTAGAATTACAATAGCTCTCGTGGCTATCTAATAGCTATTTAGTCCCCCAATGTTGTAATTTTAGTTTCCACATCTGATCTACCTTGTAGGGTTGACAGGTTGTAGCTCCTTGACTCTCCAAAGGAAATACTATGTCAGGGTTCCAAATAGCATCCAAAATTAAATCAGATTCCAAGGCAAAGTATTGCTCAAAGTTCCAATTTATTAAGATAGCCGTGTTGGCACATCTGGGAAAACCCGAATCTGAAAGCTTCCTGGTTTTCCCCACCCAGTTGAAAGTTCAAGATCTTGCCCCCAACATCCACAAGTCCACCATATGGTCCAATCTTCCACTGCCATGCTGGTAGTTCCACCCATCCAGTTCTGGTCAGGTGCAAAGGTACCAAGACAAAGGATGACCTTGGCAATCTGAAAGGAATTTTATTTTGGTTACATCACATCCTACTCCTTACTATCCCCCTTCCATTTCCCCACTATAGAAACAGCATAGTAGATACAAGTGTGGCAGGCCGAAGATCTCTAAAGAATCTAGCTGCAGGCCTGACATATGACTTGTAGCCAATTGCTAACATTTGAAGAAATAGCTATTTAGTCCCCCAATGTTGTAATTTTTTTGATGTAAGATTTTTTTTTTTTAACATCCTGGCTATTTTAATCAATGTGAACTCTCATCTGTTTTTAAATTTTTTAATCTTCTGTTTTGTCTCTGTGATTGTGTTGTATTTTATCTGGCCTTGGAGGTCTGGTGTGGTGGAAGAGCTGCATACTGGTGCCTGTTGATGATTCTCATGAATCAGAGGTGGGTTCCTACCAGTTCGCACATATTCGGTAGAACCGGTTCATCAAATCTACCGAACCGGTTAGAAGAGGTTCCACCAGTGGACCCGGAAAGCAGGCCACACCTACAGAAGAGGTTCCAAAATTTTTTGAAACCCACCACTGGTCCTTGGATATGATTATTCTACACTATCATGCTCATATTTATAAAACTCAGTGCCTCTGTGAAAGGTAAGGATGACTACTGCGTTTGTGGTGCAATCAGAACATTGCGTGTGTTGAAGTTGTTTTAACGCAAACCAAAGATGCCTCTTAAAAAAACAAGTTTACATCATATTCTTATGCGGCAAGCCACTCCCATCCTGTCACATGGGTGGCAAGCCACTCCTACAAAGGTGGCCACACCCACAGAGTAGGTTCAAACAAATTTTGAAACCCACCACTGTCATGAATGGATTCTCAGTCCCTTTGGAAGGACTGCTTCGGTTGAAGTTGTCCTTGTTCTATGAGTACTCTATCCCAACATACATAAAAAGTGCACTAAAGTTGGTATACTTTATTCTTTTCCACTTTATTCAGTGAAAATTAAAAAAAAAAACGAGAAAAGGCCTGCAGTTTCAAGTTGGAGAGGATATAGATGGGGACACAGTCACAGTGCATCTAACCAGGTAAGCATTAATGTCAGGGTTCCAAATAACATCCAAATTGCTCTGCAACAGAATTGCTCTGTTTGAGAGATTGTCCTGAAATCCTAAGAGGCTAAGAGTAAATATATTTTCTCTCTCGCAAAATCAAGCTAACTTTGATATTATACACATTGCTGTTTTTTTTAATGGAGGGAATGCATTTCAAACTGAATCTGAAGTAAGCCAGTCTACTGATTTAAAAATATTCTCACTGTCAGAAGATTTCTCCTTAGTTCTAGTTGGATCTCTCCTTGATAAGTTCCCATCCCTTGTTTCTTGATCTGCCTTCTCGTGCTTTGGAGAATAGGCTGAATCCTTCTTCACTGAGACTGCCATCCATCCATATTGGAAAACTGTTATCATGTTACTCCTAGTTTTTTTCTTTTTGCTAGACTAGGCATACCAGTGGTGGGTTTCAAAAATTTTTGGAACCTCTTCTGTAGGTGTGGCCTGCTTTCTGGGTCCACTGGTGGAACCTCTTCTAACCGGTTCGATAAATTTGACGAACCGGTTCTACCGAATAGGTGCAAACTGGTAGGAACCCACCTCTGAGGCATACCCAGTTCTTGCAACTGTTCTTACATTTTAGTCTCCATTCCCCATATCATCTTTATTCTCTCTGCATTCATTCTAGAGCAGTGTTTCTCAACCTTGGTGACTTTAAGTCCTGTGGACTTCAACTCCCAGAATTCCCCAGCCAGCTGGGGGATTCTGGGAGTTGAAGTCCACAGGACTTAAAGTCACCAAGGTTGAGAAACACTGTTCTAGAGTCTCAACATTTGTTTTGTGATCAGAAATACTCAGGTTCAGATTCACACCAACCCAACCCATGGGAGTTGACAGGGTAACTTTAAGTCAATCACTATTTCTCAGCCCAATATACTTGGCATTTGTTTTTTGGTCATGGAGAAAAATTGAAAGAGAGAAAACCTATGGTATGCATACCAGGTTTTTGCTGCTAGAGGACAATGCGGGACACATATCCATGGAATACAAATACCAAATAAATATTTAATACATTGGTGTCTGTGTTTAGGTAGGTAAGGTAGAGTAGAGAACAATTCTGTGCAGATAGCATGTTTTCCCTTCTGTCCCCATTCTCTGTGCATTCTGCAGGAATGCTACAGGAGGGTTCCACCACAAATGCATGAACGACAAAAGTGCGCCTGACTAAACCGCGGTGACAAAACCGCGCCGACAAAACCGTGCGACGAATGAGCGACGAATGAGCGACGAATGAGCTCTGAAGCGCGCCGACAACAGCTCGCCGACAGAAGCGCGCTGTAACCTAACCCTAAACCTAACCCTAAACCTAACCCTAACCCTAACCCTAACCCTAACCCTAAACCTAAACCTAAACCTAAACCTTACCTTAACTTAAATCGCGCTTCTGTCGGCACGCTGTTGTTGGCGCGCTTTTGACATCGCGGTTTTAGCGCCGCGGTTTTGTCGGCACGCTTATGACGTTCGCGCTTTTGTCGGGTCACGCTACAGGAGAGCTGTATTTGTATTTGCTTGAATAACATTATACTTCTAAATTTGGGAAGCACTGATAATTAATACTGATATCAAAGGCCGCAATTTTTGTTCTCTTTTTTCAATGCATTTTTTTTTAAAAATGAAGATAATGGAAAATATCCATTGTGAAACACTTGGCCATAAATTCTGCAATTTAATTTTCTGTTGCTTTTGAACAACTTGTCCCTTCTTGAAACCATGACCTTCGGGCTTTGTAAAATGTGAGCAAGGAGTCTGCCTAGGGAACTTCAAAGGCGAATCAAGTGCCTGCAAAGCAACAATGGGAAGCCATGACTTCCAAGGTGCCTCCTTAACCTTGCGTTGTCCAATATGATTTTTGTTATTTTTGATGTGGCAACTGAATGGTGTTTGAAAAAGTACATTTTGAATGCCCATGAAGGGTGACCTGCTTTGTGTTTTTGACTAGAACAAACAGAGCTGCAGAGCAAAATGTTTGCCCAATAACTTAACCACAGGTTGTCTCTCCTACCGTCATTTTTTTTGCAAAAAGTTTTTTTTATTTTTTCATTTTCATGAAATATAATCACATGTATCCTATTACATAGCCAACATCATATTGCATCATTGAATGTTTACATCAATTCGTCTTACCATCAACTCCCAAAACAATTATTGGCTCTTCTGCTCTCCATACACCATATCCGTCACTTTCTTTTCTCTATCTCCTCCCTCTCCCTACCTCCTTTCTTCCCTCTGTCATCCTTCCCTTCTCTACATTCCCTTCCTCTCTCCTTCTCCTCTCTCCTCTTTCCACTCCTCATTTCTCTCTTCCTCTCCTCCCTTTGCCCTCTCTCCTATCCAGTGGTGGGATTCAAATAATTTTAACAACCGGTTCTCTGCCCTAATGATTTCTTCCAACAACCAGTTCACCAAACTGCTTAGAAAGTTACCAACCGGTTCTCCCGAAGTGGTGCGAACTGGCTGAATCCCACCACTGCTCCTATCTCTTTCTTCTTCCCTTACCTCTCTCCTCTACTTCACACTCTTCATCTCCTTTACTTGGTGTATTTCAGCTTCTGTGCCAGCTCTATTTTATGTTGATGGTATTTCCTTTTCAATATACATATTTATTTTTAACATGTATTCTCCTCCTTTTAAAAAAATAGAACAAAAAAGTACACATATATAGTCATTGTGCTTTTAATTCCCCCCCCCCCCCAGCCTAATTTTGGCCGAGATTTAGACCTGGTTACAATTCCCAGCTATTCTTATCATTATCTTTATATAATTATACATCCTTACATGCCCCCAATTTGCGGTTCTGTCTTTAAATCTCAATAGTTCCCCATTATAGGTATATTTCATGTTCCCTCTCCATTTTTACATATCTTGGATTAGATTATCCTTAATTGTCTATACATGGCAATCTTTGCTGTTCAATGTTCATTACAATTCCCTTAATCTATTATATAGAATAACAAGCAGTAATCATCTCACTTTATTCATCATCTTAAAAGTTCCATGTTTTATATATTTTAACCCATGCTTCTATTGTCATATTCACTCAGTTCGCAACTCAGTTTAATTATCATGTATAAAAGTAGATCACAAACCTCTCTGCTTTCCAACCTCCCCATATCAGTTTCATATTTATCCCTATTCCATATATTTTAACCTTTGTTTAATTATCTTTCCATTATTATATTCAACCAATTAGCAACTCCATTTTATTGTCATATTTAGGAATAAAACCCTTATCTTAGCTTTATATTTTCCCATATAACTGTTTCTACTTGTCTGATTTTTTCCTAGTGAGTCTTTTGTCCCACTTCTCCTTTCCTGTTTCCCCCTCTTCTTTGTTTTGACATATCCACTCTGTTCAATTTTCCCAAGGCCACCATCAAAAAGATATTCTATATTTCTTTGTTGTGGCATAATCTCCTACTTCAAATTTCCTTATGCCACTCTTTTATCTGCTTTTTATTTCCTTTTGTTGGGACACCTCCCCTTTTTACAGTTTTCTCTATACCACTGCCAAAACCAAAGCAGTTTTTTTGTCTGCTTTTTATTTCTCTCCATTTCTACCCCTTTGTTGTCTTCCCCCGCTTCTTCTTTGAATTCTTCTTAATTCTTCTTCTCTGGGTTCAGAATTCTATATAAGCTTGATTTTAATGATTTATGCATATTTTTTTATAATTTCACATATTTCTTCAAATTCCTAGTTTTCCATGATGTCCAGTTCCAAAGTTACAGTTAGTTATACCGTTCTTATTTCAGAGTTCTGATTCCCCCTTAAATTTATCTACCATATTTTTTGGAGCATAAGACGCACTGGAGTATAAGATGCACTGGAGTATAAGACGCACTGGAGTATAAGATGCACCAAGGTTTTGAAGAGGCAAATTAAAAAAAAGTAGGTAGGTAGATAGAGGGTTAGAGAGGGAGAGAAAGAAAGAGAAATACAGTTAGTAGGTAGGTAGAGAGAGTAGGTAGGTAGGTAAGTAGATAAAAGGATAGAGAGAGAGAAATAGAGAGAGAAATACAGTAGGTAGGGAGGGAGAGTGTAGGTAGGTATAGGGATAGAGAGAGAGAAATAGAAAGAGATAGAGACAGAGAGAGAAATACAGTAGATAGGTAGGGGGGAGAGGGTAGGTAGGTAGATAGAGGGATAGAGAGAGAGAGAGAAACACAGTAGGTAGGTAGGGTGAGAGAGAGAGAGAGTAGGTAGGTAGATAGATGTTTTCAGGTGTATTTATCCATGTGCTGGAGAAGGAAATCACTGAGAAACCTTAAGACTTTGTTTCTGCTGGCACAGCACTTGATCAATGTAATTCTCATCAAAGAGCTTTCCAAAAGAGGGGAAAAAAAGTTTTTGCACTCTGCAAACCTCTGAAAAATGCCCCATTTTTTTGCGAAAACAGGCCCTTTTTTTCCAAAGAAAAGGCATGAATAGGCTTGGGAGGGGGCTTGCAGAGTGATCCGGGGGGGGGGGAGCAAAAAACGGCCCTTTTTAATGAAAACGGCCTGTTTTTTTGTCAAAAAAATTGCATGCATAGCCTTATGGAGGCTTATAGAGTGCTGCTGGGGGCTGAGGGGGGAAACGGCCCCTTTTTTGCTCATTTCTGCCCTCCCCAGCCACCAGGAGCTCTCTGAAAGCCTTCATAAAGGTATGCACGGCCATTTTGGTGAAGGGGGTGGGGCTTCGGGAGGCAAAAAATGCTGTATTCGATGTATAAGATGCACCCAGATTTTCAGCCTCTTTTTTGAGAAAAAAGGTGCGTCTTATACTCTGAAAAATACGGTACTTCAACTGCTATGGGGTAGAGCGATGCGAGCCATCTTAGTCTTTCGTTCTTCCTTAATGTCCAGTTCCAAAATTGCAGTTAGTTATACAAGTCTTATTTCGGAATTCTGGTCCACCTTAAATTTGATTCAACTACTGTGAAACCAGAAGAGAAGCTGGGGGCATCTTAGCCTTTTGCAGAGAAAAAAAAGGACGAAAGAGGGGGGGAAAACCCTTCCATTTCCCAACTGACTCTGTTATTATTCTTTCTCCTGCCACCTTCCACAGCTGCTCAAAACATAACAAACTTGCAAACAGCCAGGTTCGGGTACGTTTCTCTTTTGCCTCCTGCTTTTCCAAATCCTGATTTATGGCAGATGGTTAATTAAAACTTCCCACACAGTCAAGGTTAGGTTATTAGTTATCAGTGAGAAGGAGTGTTTTTTTCCCCTTGATTTTTGGGAGTTGCTTCAAACGAAATAAATCCTTCGGAATGTTCTACTCTGTGGGTGTGGCCTCCTTTGTGAGCCAAGAGCCAAGGTGGCACAGTGGTTAAATGCAGCACTGCAGACTACTGCTAGATCAGCAGTTCAGCGGTTCAAATCCCACCGGCTCAGGGTTGACTCAGCCTTCCATCCTTCCGAGGTGGGTAAAATGAGGACCCAGATTGTTGGGGGCAATATGCTGACTCTCTGTAAACCGCTTAGAGAGGCCTGAAAGGCCTATGAAGCGGTATATAAGTCTACTGCTATTGCTACTGCTATTTCAAATCCAAAACCAAGTGTAGAGTTTAAAATTAAGTGGGTTTGTCACTTCTCTTCCTTTCTGTCCGAATTTGTTTCAAAGAAATAGCTTTTGGGGAGGCTGGTGGGGGGCTTCATTTTCCTTTTCTTTCTTTTGAGAAAATCCCGATCTGACCATCAATATTAGTTATGCTCTCAAGATTTCTTTGCCTTTTCCAGGTTTGATTGATGGCTGTGGGTTAGATCAATGTTCTTACCGGTCTTTCATCTCTTCCTCACCCTCCTGTTCATTTGCTTTTGACTGGAAGTCAGCATCTTGTAAGCCATATTTCAGGCTGCCACCCCCACTCGGATTCATAAGGCAAATTTCCAACCTGCAAGGGACCTGTTGCCTCCCTCTGGGTCTGATGAGATAGTCCAGAATGCGGCCGCGCGAGCGATCGTGGGTGCACCTCGGTTCACCCACGTAACACCTATCCTCCGCGAGCTGCACTGGCTGCCTGTTGATCTCCGGGTGCGATTCAAGCTGCTACTTATCACCTACAAAGCCCTTCATGGTACTGGACCTGGGTACTTGAGAGACCGCCTACTGCCAATTACCTCCACTAGACCGATACAATCGCATAGATTAGGCCTCCTCCGAATTCCATCATCTAGCCAGTGTAGACTGGCAACTACCCGGAGGAGAGCCTTCTCAGTGGCTGCTCCGATCCTCTGGAACGAACTCCCCGTGGAGATTCGGACCCTCACCACCCTCCAGTCCTTCCGCGCCGCCCTAAAGATCTGGCTGTCCCGGCTGGCCTGGGGTTAAGACTCTAACCCCACTCGAATTGTGTGGCTGTTGTGTTTTTTTAATATGTTGTATTGTCTGTATGTTGGAAACTGTTTGTCCTCCACCCCCCTTTTTTGAACTGTGAGCCGCCCTGAGTCCCCCCAGGGAAAAGGGCGGCATACAAATAAAGGGGAAAAAAAATGAGATGCTGCCCTTCTTCACCCCCCTTCAGGGGGGTTCTGATCCAAAAAAGGATCCCCGAAGTAGGTTTGTCAGACAGGGTTGAAGTGAGGCTCTTCAGAGCTCACATCTCCCATGTCTGTCCAGCTGAAGAACTTCCTCTCACTCTCCCTTTCCTGTCTTCTGTGCAAGTACTATAATGGTTTGATCACTGGATGGTCATAAACCTATCCTTTAAAGAATAGATTTAAAGACTCTGATCCCTTTTCAAATATCCACAGCCAGCTTTGCAAACCAATGGAAATAAGTTCTTCTTTAGTTACTAAATTCTTATTACTTGTAGTACTAGTTCTATTCTATTTGGGCATATTTCAAATCAATGTGGAGTGCATACTTGGCTGAAAATGCTGCTGCTTCACAGTTTCCTTGTCCAATATGCCTGTTTTAATTAGTAGCATAAAGGTGTTTTTGCTGTCAGAAGCATTTCTTGCAAAACATTTTTGATGGATGCTGAATGCTACAATTAATTTTCTCAAATGAGGGAAGGAGGGAGGGAAGGAAGGAGGGAAGGAAGGAGGGAAGGAAGGAGGGAAGGAGAGAAGAAAGGAGGGAAGGAAGGAGGGAATGTAGGAGAGAAGGAAGGAGGAAAGGAAGGGGGAAAGGAAGGAGAGAAGGAGAAAAGAAAGGAGGGAAGGGAGGGAAGGAAGGAGGGAAGGAAGGAGGGAAGGAGAGAAGGAGGGAAGGGGAAGGAGGGAGGGAAGGAAGGAGGGAAGGAAGGGGAGTAGGAGAGAAGAAACGAGGGAAGGAAAGAGGGAGGGAGGGAAGAAGAAGTAGGACTGTTGTAAGATAAGATGGATCTATGGGATGGTAAGAAAGCAATCTTCAAGTATATTGTCAACTGTAGGGGAAAATTGTTATAAATACATATTATTAATAACAGTTATGAGATCATATAATTGTGAATGTATATATGAAATTGATAAAATAAAATAAAAAAATAATTTTCTCAAAAGGCCTGTCTTATTTTATAAACCCTGTTAATATTAAATTTTATTGCATTTTACTACTGGCTCTATAATGATTTTATTAGAATAGGAATAAACAAATGTATTTAATAGGGCTGAGCATCCCTTTGAATTTAAAGGGATTTCAAAAGGGAAAAGATGTGCGAGCAGCAGCTGGTGATGACAACTTAAACCAAACTATCTTTCACTGCATATTGAGCATCAGAAGATACATCCAACAGCAAATTTATGAAAATAGTTTTAGTCAAAACATTGTGTGGTTTAAAGCCTTGGGCAAATGTTGCAGTTTTCTGGCTGAAGTATTGCTGACATGGCATGTGAGTGTATAGCTGCATATTATGGGCACTATAGCAATAGCACTTAGACTTATATACCGCTTCACAGTGCTTTTACACTCTCTCTAAGCCAGTGTTTCGCTGGCTGGGAAATTCTGGGAGTTGAAGTCCAGACATCTTCAAGTAGCCAAGGTTGAGAAACACTGCTCTAAGCAGTTTACAGAGTCAGCCTATTGCCCCCCAAAATCTGAGTCCTCATTTTACCCACCTCGGAAGGATGGAAGGCTGAGTCAACCTTGAGCCCGGTGAGACTCGAACTGCTGAACTGCAGCTAGCAGTCAGCTGAAGTAGCCTGCAGTACTGCACTCTAACCACTGCACCACCTTTGAATCACAAGCACTGAACAGCATGAGTATTTTAATCTGCATCTGGATCCGGTACATCTCAGCAGAATGAGTGCGCTTCAGGTCCCCTCAATTAAACATTGTCACCTTGTAGACTGAGGAAGTGGACAGCTTTTATGATATCACGCCCTACAGAATAGCGTCCCCCTGCAGATGTGGAGAGCAACTTCTTTTCTGGGGTTCTGGAAAGCCCTGGCTCTGTTTCAAGGCCAAGGGGTTAATGTGTTAATGGAGCCTGTAATGTTATTTTTTTACTGTTACAGTTTGTTTTGTCAGGACTCTTATATTTCTAATTGAATATTGGATGTTATAAGAGCCGAGGTGGCGCAGTGGCTAGAGTGCAGTAGTGCAGGCCACTTCATCTGACTGTTATCTGCAGTTCAGCGGTTCTAATCTCACCGGCTCAAGGTTGACTCAGCCTTCCATCCTTCCGAGGTGGGTGAAATGAGGACCCAGACTGTGGGGGCGATATGCTGACTCTGTAAACCGCTTAGAGAGGGCTGAAAGCCCTATGAAGCGGTATATAAGTCTAACTACTATTACTACTATTGTTATAAGCTACCCAGATCCCAAAAAACCATCTTCTTTCTTCCCTCCCACCACCACCTTCCAAGTGTGACTTGGAAAATTATCTTTTTTTTTTCCTCCAAAAATTCAGGATCTCACCTCCCATACTTACGATAACCTTACAAATGAAAAGGATTTATCATGTAGTATAGTGAGTTTTTTTGAGGCAGCTTTTGATTGACATAAACAAACACAAGCTTATGTATATCCTTTAGGTGATGCAAGGCATCGCCAGGGTATGGTAAAGAATTAAACTTACACATGAATGCAATTAAATATAAAAGAAACAATACTATATAACACTGGAAATCATGTCCATTTTTGGATTTCAAGTGCCAACATTATGAAATACGTTTTTAACATCTGTTAAAACTGTAGCAGGGTGGCATCCCACCATCAAAGACCCTCTTTAGCCTATGTCAAATGCGGATCTATAGGATGGTACCAAGAGTATTGCCGGAAGACCACATGTAGCCCACATGTGGTGTCCAGAGCATCTTCCCCTCCTCTTCCTTTTTGGGGGTTTGGGGAAAGGATGCAAAGAATAGGGTAATGAGATCCTTTAGAGTTAATTCCAAAAAAGATGCATTCTGAGACAAGTCCCGGGGGCGGAGGGGGGGACTATTGCTTTAAAGGTTTTCAGATAGATGTTGTGCTATGCCCCCCCCCCCCATGTTTATACTTTTCTGAGGAGCCATTGCAGTCCCATAAAAGCTACGAACTTCCCGTTCTTACAAATTATGTTCAGAGAAGTTGCACTTTTGAAATACAACCCCCTTAGCTTGACACAAAAGGATATCTGAACTTTCAGAAGTTGTGTACTCCTGTGTTATGGAAAACAACAATACCAGGAATGTCTCCAATGGCTATTGCAGTGGTTTGATAGCTCTATATGAAAGGTATTCTCTCAGATTTTCTGATTTAAAGTGATTTGGGGTTTATAGGTTAATACTAAAACCTTTAACCTGGGCATTGTTAAATTAGTAGCCAATGTAGCCATTTAAAAATTGTACGTCTTTGGCAACTGCTAGGAGCATCTTACAGCTGCATTTTGCATTAGCTTTAAGGACAGGGTAGCCCACTTAAAGCAATTACATTACAAATTTCACACTATTTACATTTTTTAAAAAAATTATGCAATGTAGTATTTTATTTGTAAACTGATAGGGAAGAGTAAGGCCATTAAAGATTTTTTTAAGGCCATTAAAGATTTTTTTTTAAGTGGATTTTTAAAAGATACTAAAACATGCTAATTTTGCACGATAGAGCCTATTTTTAAGCATTAAACAGAATTTATTTCATTGCCCACTCTAAACAGAATGATCTGTATAATATATATTTGAATGAGATATAACAACAGATCATAAATTACTTTCAGCAGTGGCCAAGTTCTAACTTTGTTAGACTATTGATGAAGATTCTCTGAATGGAATGGCCTTTTATACAACACTACAAACAGACACTTATAATATTGGTGGCTAGCTTAGCAGATCCTAGTGCTCTGAAATCTTACGTTCTGTTTAAAGGCTGGGTTTTTTAAATGTGCATTTTTTAAAATAGCAGATTTTGTAATACAGGTTCTCCTTGCGATCAAGATAGTACTGTGCAATCACAGATCACAGATTTATTCATCCCTTTCAACATGAAAGCTGTTGTGACTCAGCAGAAGTTTGCTGTGAGTTGAGTCGGGATGCAGGATTAACAATGCAGCTGGGGCTCGTTAGTGTCGCCTTCTGGAGATAAAAGGACGGATGGTGCCACGCCCTGGTTGCAGAAGTCAACGTTCATCGTTCGTTCATGGTTCATTGATCATCGGTCGTGGTTTGTTTGTGAGAGACACTTGGAGAAGTGATTTGCTTTCTGTAACCCTGATTCGAAGAGACACTTGGAGAAGTGCTTTGCTTTCTTTTTGTACACCTGGTTTTGCCGTAAGAGATCTTTGTTTTGCATTCTGTTATCTTCTTGCCAGAGACTTTATTTATGTTCATTTTGGGCTCGCAGCCAGTCTGAGCCGAGGACTGATAAAGTTATTTCCTTTTAAGTCTGTCTGCCTGTCGTCTTTGAACGAGCGAAGGAGGAGGGACAGAACAGAAAACTATTTGGCTACAACAAATCAGGTAAAAAGTTAGACATTTTAGAGAGACAAAACATCCACTAATTTCTTCAAATATGAAATTTCATTATGAAAAAGAAACCTATAAACATAAGTATCATTCTATACCTGTAAGGACCAGCGTGTCTGCTTACACATACATGTATATTAATTAAATTTTCATCATTTTACTAAAAACTTATTTCTTCTGATAAATGTGAATTGGCAGAATTGGGAACTGCAATTCGATTGCATGCAAATATTATTTCTGTACACTTGATCTGCTGGATAATTCACAATTGTAAAGTACCTGATTTATACTTTAGAATTTTTGAAGGCTAGTTGCAAGAAAAATAATAAAGTGATCAGTGGCAATTTATAACACAATTATAGGCATATCAAAAATAAATCTGATAAGGATATAGGTACTTAGTTTTAAGTAGATATGTATATGAATAAATCTACTAGATTTGTTTTGACAGTATATATGTACAGTGGATAAATAGGCAATATCTTATTAGATAAATGAATAGGTAGAACTTACTTCACATTCTGTTTAAGTACTGTAGCAATACCAGGGAATTTCTGCTGTATTTGCTAAACATAGTTGAGATCAAGGAGTGAAGTGGCTTCACAGAAAATCTGTACAATTTAAGTCATATTAGAAGATATGGGTTCTTTTTCTGTGATATTTGCTGAATAACAGGTCCTTTATCCATGCATGCTACCATGTGATTGAGGTAGCAATCCTATGCATATTTGCCTATGAATAAATCTTAGTTAAACATAGTGGCCAACATGCAACTCTGTGGTGTGATTGATGGATCCATATATGAATCAGCCCCTAGTTAAGATTCCCTAAAGTACAGAATAATGGCTTCAGAATTTCTTTTTTCTTTCCAACCTAACGGAATGTTGGAAATTATATAAAGACACTCAGGGTTCTATCAATCCATCACCAGGATAAGTTTCTGAAAAGAAAACAAAAAAGAATATATATATGACTTTATATATATATATAACAGAAAAAGCCAGGAAAAGGAAGACTGAGTTTACAAATGGTTGGATTTGGCGGGGTGGGGTGTTTCTGTGGAAAAAAAAAAAGCTGAAGGGAAGAAAACTCCCAGTTGTATTCCTTTGAGAAATGTATTTCACAGCAGCTTCAAAGATTACTGACTTGTCTGTTCTAAGCCCCTTCCACCCTGTGATGAAGATCTAGAGTGAGGTTGTAGATAGGGAGGGAGGGAGAAAGGAAGGAAGGAAGGAAGGAAAGGAAGGAAGGAAGGAAGGAAGGAAGGAAGGAAGGAAGGAAAGAAAGAGGCAGACTTTGCATGATTCTCCAAACTTTGTTCTCTACTGCTTTGTTCTCTACTGCTGTTCTAAAATTTGAATTCTAAACAAGAATGTCCCTCCTGTGATTTACCATATCAGGAGGGTGAATTTCAGAGGTGGGTTCCTACCAGTTCGTACCTATTTGGTAGAACCGGTTCATCAAATCTACCGAACCGGTTAGAAGAGGTTCCACCAGTGGACCCGGAAAGCAGGCCACACCTACAGAAGAGGTTCCAAATTTTTTTGAAACCCACCACTGGTGAATTTTCACTGAGGCTGCAGAAGAAAAGATTAACACCCACATACTGTATATATGTGTTATAATCCCAATTATGACTATACCTGCCTTCAATGACTACTGCGTATTATTACCATATCTGGTAGAATAACAGATACATGTAATCAAAAGTGGTACATTTAACATCATTTGTGATCTTACCATTAGCAGAGATGTAGTCAAAGTTCAAGATAGTTTAGAGCAAACATAATCTCATATTCCATTCCCATATAAAAACACATCATTTTGTATTCAAGCTAATCTGAAAATGTTCCAGGAGGGTTGGAGAATAATTATTTTTGTGTTTCTGACTTTCAGCCTTTCTCCCTCTTTCACTTCTCCATGCAGTTGTTTTCACATTTCTCCTTCAAAAAGATAGCAACTAGGAGAAGTAACAGAGGGAGCAGTAGCTAAAAGTGTTATATGCTTGCTAAACCTCATCAATTGATCATTCTCTATAGCAATAGCAGTAGACTTATATACCGCTTCATAGGGCTTTCAGCCCTCTCTAAGCGGTTTACAGAGAGTCAGCATATTGCCCCCAACAATCCGGGTCCTCATTTTACCCACCTCGGAAGGATGGAAGGCTGAGTCAACCCTGAGCCGGTGAGATTTGAACCGCTGAACTGCTGATCTAGCAGTAGCCTGCAGTGCTGCATTTAACCACTGCGCCACCCCGTCAAACCCGCGCTCGACTAAACCGCGCCCGACTAAACCGCGTCACTGACGTCATCAACAGGGCGACAACAGCCAGCGCGGAGAAAGAAGGGCGCTTTAAATAGCGCTTTGAAAGCAAGCCGATTCAACTTAAGGTAAAGGTTAGGTTTAGGGTTAGGGTTAGGTTAAGGGTTAGGGTTAGGTTTAGGGTTAGGTTAAGGGTTAGGATTAGGTTTAGGGTTAGGTTAAGGGTTAGGGTTAGGTTAAGGGTTAGGTTTAGGGTTAGATTTAGGATTAGGTTTAGGGGGGTTAGGTTTAGGTTTAGGTGTTAATTTTAGGTTTAGGGTTTACAGCGTGCTTCTGTCTCCGCGCTGTTGTCGCCCTGTTGATGACGTCAGCGATGCGGTTTAGTCGGGCGCGGTTTAGTCGAGCGCAGTTTTGTCGGTGAACCATTCTCTACATTGAATGACAATTCTCTATCACTTATCTAGTCACTAAATTACCACAGTCACCAAAATATATCATCTAGGTTAGATATCTCAAACTCATATTTACTGATCTGAAATAACCACTATTGCCTCCTCCTGCATTTATTTTGTACTTAAAATGAAAAAGATTTTGAGGCCTGAACTATGAAGTTTCCCATTCACATTATAGCCACAAACTCATTAGGTTGGTCTTTGGCAAACCACTCACAGCCTCCAACTTTATGTTAGGTGGTTCCTTCAAATATGGTCTCTCAGAATATTTTTCTAATTGAAAGCAGCTTTTTTAGTGTCGGACTCAGCAAAAATTAATTTATCCCTTTTTTTCTCCATTCTTTTATAGGTTTACCGTTGCTTCATAATCTCCGCACTTAAAAAAACAAGATAAAATCTCTCTCTAACTTCTCCTTTACCTTATGAGGGAAAATGCTTGGTAATTTGAACTATAAAACGACTTCAAGAGAATGAGCGCAGTAGCTTGGATGTAATAGACTACTTTGTGATTGAAAAAGGAGGCACAGAATTCCCCAAAACTAGAACTATCACATTACCTTTAAAGCCCTACATGGCTCAGGACCAGCGTATCTGCGAGACCGCCTACTGCCATACACCTCCCAACAGCCGATAAGATCCCACAAATTGGGCCTCCTTCGGATACCGTCAGCAGGTCAGTGTCGGCGGGTGGGCCCCCGGAGGAGACCCTTCTCTGTGGCTGCTCCGACCCTTTGGAATCAGCTACCCCCAGAGGTCCGGACCTTACCCACCCTCATGGCCTTCAGGAAAACCGTTAAAACTTGGCTGTTCTGGCAGGCCTGGGGCTGTTGCCCTTAGTGTTAAGGTCCAGCCCCGATTAGATCGTATGTGTGTTGTGTATTTTAAACTTTTTTTTTTACTTATTTTGCTTTTCGTTTTTTCTTCTTTCATTGTAAGCCCCCCGGAGTCCTCCGGGATTGGGCGGCCTATAAATTTAATAAATGAAATGAAATGAAATGTGGATGCCAAAAATCTGGATGGACACTAGATGGCAGGAAACTTAGATTTTCTGATATCTTCTCCCTCCTATCCAATAATCATTTGGATTTTTGTGGGCCATATACTGTAGTCCTATTAAAGTTCAGTTTCCCTGCAGGAAGTGTTACCAAGCCAACTATTAGCCTTAGTTTATTAACGTTACTAGCTTCTACCAACTTTACCAAATTTTAAGTTGAAAGTAAGAAGAACCAAAAAATAATAAGAAACAAAAAGAGTGAAATAGAAAAGAAAGAAAAAAAAGAAAAGTGATGAGAATTGGTTTCTGGTCTTCTTAGCATCATAATTTCCCTTGTTCAATAATTTACTCTTTCCAATAATCAAATCCATAAATCACAAGGTTATTTTTTACTTTTTTTCAGCAAAATATATCATCTTTGATATTTTTCTAAAGTTGTTACTACTGGAATATTCGTTCAGGTTTCAGTGCAAAACGTTCACCCCGTATCTACCATCCACCCATGCTATGCAGAGCACTGAACATTTGCTGCCATATTTTAATTTAAAAAATTGGTTTTCTCCAGTTGCAATGAAATTATAAATGAAGCCATTGAGATAATGGCTGTTTAAGGACATAATGGAAGGGGAACAAAGTTAATTCAGAGTGAAGGCAGCAACTCCACTGACAATAGTGATGAAGCTCGTTGTTGAATACTAGCGCGGGAAATACAAGCGCGGGGATAAAGGACTCCCTTTCTGATTGGTTCCCGGGCGGAGCCGGTTCAATCCTCACCCCGATTGGTCGAGCTACTCGACGCCCCATTGGCTCCTCGTTCTAACCCGGGGGTATAAATGTTTGGCGCGAACCACGCCACGTTGAATCGTAGTCACTCTGTTCTCAATAAAGGTTGCTGTTGCATACCCGCTTGTCGCGTCCCTTCCCTTCGCTCCAAGATGCAAAACTGGCGACGAGGGTGGGATACCGATTCCCGCGACCACGGAGGAGAACGAGCCAGCTGCCACCGCGTCTGAATCAGCACGAACGCTATCGCAGGCTGAGAACTCCGGCAGCGAACGCAAAAAATTCTCCGCCCTTTTCCTCCCCCTCTCTGGCTCCACACCACGATGGCATCAGCGCTTCCTCCTTTCGCGCCTTTCGGATCTGCCGGAGAATCATGGGACGGCTTCATGGAGCGTTTCGAGTGCTACTTAATCGCATCGAGGAACCAGGCACAGACCGACGAGGAGAAATGCAGTTTCTTCTTGTCTTGCTGTGAGCCTTCCATGTTCGCCTCTGCGAGAGCCCTGGCCGCCCCGAGGCCAGCCTACAAACTTGGGTGGGACGAGCTGATGTCCAGGCTGAGGAACCACTACGCTCCCTCACCCTCTCTGATCGCACGCCGCTTCACCTTCCGCCGCCGAGTGCAGAAGCCCAACGAATCCATCAGCCAGTTCCTAGAGGCTTTGCGCACCGTGGCCGCCCAGTGCGATTTTGCAGACCTGGAGGAGAACCTCGTAGAGCAGTTTGTATGCGGGGTCCGCGACGCACATTTGCGCAGCCGCATGCTCCGGAACCACAAAATCACCTTGGTGCAAGCCGTGGAGACCGCGCGAGCAGCGGAGCTCTCCGAACAATCCACGGCCGACATCGAACGCCTCCAGCTGAAACCCCCCGCACAAACCGCCGCGGGGCCTTCCACCCAGACGAACCTCGTCGACGACCTCTCTCCTGCTGAAGACGAGGAGGAGGAAACCGTCGGACAAATGAGGACGCAGCCGAAGCGGAAGCCACACCTGCAACCACCGACGCCAGCTCAGCCAGCCTCAAACGCACCTTGCCGCGGATGCGGCGGCCGCCACAGCCGCGCATCCTGCCCGTTCCGTTCTGCCGTCTGCCGCCGCTGCCGAGGAGAAGGACACCTTGCCAGGGTCTGCCGGGCTCTCGTGCCAGCCCCATCGTTCACGCAGCCCAGCGACCAGCGCCAGGCACCGCAACGCCGCCAACAGCCACGTCCTGCGAGGCGAGCTGAGGACTGCCACTCAACCTACCAGCCCTCCAGCGCTGACTGCGTGGTCCACCAGGCTTCCCACGTTCCCGCCGGCGATCGCAAAATCAGCACCGCCGTCCGACTCGAAGGTCAGCTTTGTAGAATGGAGGTGGACTCCGGGTCTTCCCGTTCTCTCCTATCTTGGGCCCAGTTTTCCCGCCTTTGTCCCGGGGTTCCCCAGAGCAAGTTGCGCCCCGTCGGGGTCTCCCTCCTAGACTACCAGGGAAATGGGATTCCCACGGCAGGAATATTCCACATCCGAGTGGAATACGGAGACTTTAAGGGGAAACTCCCAGTTCTAATCGTCAGGAACGATCTGCCCGCTCTCCTTGGGTTGGATTGGTTTCCCGCCTTGGGCCTCACCATAGAGGGGGTGCACAGGGTAGTTCCCCTCACCGTAGATAGCGTTCTAGACGAGTTCGCAGATGTGTTCGATGGGAAATTGGGCTGTTATAAGGGCACCCCCATTTCCCTCTGCCTCGACCCCCAGGTCACTCCCATTAGGCTGAAGGCACGCAGGGTCCCCTTCGCACTGAGAGCAAAGGTAGACGCTGAACTTGATAAGCTCATAGAGCAAGGGGTAATCGAGCCCGTAGATCACGCCCGTTGGGAAACCCCCATAGTCCTCCCGGTCAAACCCGACGGATCGGTGAGAATATGTGCCGACTATAAGTCGACCATCAATTTGGCCCTGCAGGCAAATCCATATCCGGTCCCCGTAGTGCAACACCTACTCCACTCCTTAGGGCAAGGCCGCATTTTCGCCAAGCTAGATATGGCACAGGCCTACCAGCAGCTTCCCGTAGACGACGATGCGGCTACAGCCCAGACCATCGTCACCCACCGCGGGGCCTTCCGCTGCCGCCGCCTCCAATTCGGCGTTTCGGTTGCCCCGGGGATTTTCCAGAGCCTCATGGAGCGGTTGCTCCACGGGCTCCCAGGCGTCGTGCCCTACTTCGATGACGTCCTGGTCGCAGCCCCCAGCCACTCAGAACTCCTGAAAATACTGCGGGAGGTCCTCACACGTTTTAGGGAGGCAGGACTGAAACTAAAGCGCAGCAAATGCGAAATTGCTGTTCCCAAAGTAGAATTCTTGGGGTTCCTCATTGATGCCCAAGGCATCCACCCCACCCCTTCCAAAGTTGCCGCCATCAAAAACGCACCTGCACCCACCTCTAGAGCGGAATTGCAGGCGTTCCTGGGGCTTTTAAATTTCTACGCCCCGTTTATTCCCCACAAGGCGTCGCTAGCTGAGCCGCTACACCGACTGCTTGACCGGTCAGCGGCCTGGCAATGGGGTAGCCGTGAAGCGCACGCGTTCGCGGCTATAAAAGACATTTTGACCTCATCGGCAGTACTTATTCAATATAGCGATAGGATGCCCCTAGTTCTGACTTGCGACGCCTCTCCCTATGGCATAGGGGCGGTCCTGAGCCATGCCCTCCCGAACGGCTCAGAGGCCCCCATAGCCTTCTATTCCCGGACACTCTCCTCCACGGAGCGGAACTACAGCCAAATCGATAAAGAAGCCCTGGCTGCAGTATCCGGCATTAAGCGGTTCCATGACTACCTCTATGGTAGGAATTTCACCCTTGTCACGGATCACAAGCCACTCCTGGGGCTACTGGCAGGCGACAAGCCAACCCCCCCCATTTTGTCTCCCCGCATGACACGCTGGACGGAGTTCCTAACGGCGTATTCGTATACGCTGTTATACCGTCCGGGTAAGCAGCTAGGGCACGCAGACGCCCTGAGCCGCTGCCCCTTGCCAGAGACGGACACTGCCCACGTACCCACTCTCTCTATTTTGTCCATCGCCGAATCCGACCTCCCCGTCTCTGCCGCGGACGTCGCAGCTTGCACCAAGGCTGACCCCGTCCTATCCCAAGTAGCTTCATGGGTCTTGAGGGGTTGGCCCACGGAAAAGGTTGCGGAAGGATTCCGACCATTTAAAGCACGACAAGCAGAACTCGCCCTACACGGGGGTTGTCTTGTCTGGGGGGATAGGGTAGTGATCCCCACAGCCCTGCGGGCACGAATCCTGCCCGCACTCCACAAAAACCACCCAGGCATAGCGCGAATGAAAGCCTTAGCCCGTAGCTATGTGTGGTGGCCCTTGCTAGATTCGGAAATTGCAGACTACGTAGGCCGCTGCAGGATCTGCCAAAACTCTAGGCCGAATCCCCCCACAGCCGCACCCCGGGAGTGGGAAATCCCTAGAGGCCCATGGTCCCGTTTACACATTGACTTCGCCGGCCCCTTCCACGGCCGAAACTTCATGATAGTAGTCGATGCTTACTCCAAGTGGGTGGAGCTGGTAATCATGACCTCCACCACAGCAGAGAGTACAGTGAGGGCCCTTCGTAAGATGTTCGCCACCCATGGGTTACCGGATGTGATAGTCTCAGATAATGGGCCCCAGTTTACCTCCACCACGTTCCAAGAATTCCTGGCAGAACAAGGAATCAGACACGCGGCCACAGCCCCTTATCACCCAGCTAGTAACGGCCGGGCGGAGCGCGCAGTTCGCTCGGCCAAAGAAGCCTTAGGCCGCATGGACCAGGGCGACTGGCAAGAAAGAGTGGCAGCTTACCTCTTGAGCCAGCACTCCATACCCTGCCCAACGACTAATAAAAGCCCCGCGGAGCTCTTGATGGGTAGGAGATTGCGAACCTCCCTAGACAGGCTCCATCCACTTTACGCAGGGGATCTGCCGAGCAACCTGGGGGCCCTCCCTTCCCACGCGTTTAAGTTAGGGGATCCTGTATGGGCCCGCTCCTTTTCGGGGGATCCACGGTGGGTTCCCGCAACCATCACAGCTCTGACCGGCCCCTGTTCCTTCAGGGTCGGTCTGGCCGACGGAACACAATGGAGGCGCCACGTGGACCAGTTAAGGCGACGCCTCCCCACGGAAACAGACGGCCCGAGCATCTCAGACACCCACTCTCAGCACGGGCCACCCTCGATGACCTTCCCCCAAACGGACCGCCTCTACCCGGGGAACGGGGGACAAGCCGATACGAACTTTTTGGACAGACGCGCCTCACCCGGCTACTCCCTTCCTCGAAGCCCTTATCGAGACTCTGAACCTACACCCCAACCAGACTGCGCGGAGCCACTGTCGGACACTCCTGTTGCCACGGAGACGCCACCCCGGACAAATGGACATTGGGCACGGGGCCCGGGGCCAGCGCCATCTCACGAGGCCGCATCGCAGATCCACCGCCCCGCCACAGACACACCTCCACCGGCGGTTCCCCCCCCATCGACAACCGCCGGGGAGCTACGAAGGTCGGGACGAGAACGTCGCCGTCCCACCTACTTACGAGACTATGTTTGCCCTTCCTAAAGGGACTCTTTCACTAGGGGGGGAGGGGTGTTGAATACTAGCGCGGGAAATACAAGCGCGGGGATAAAGGACTCCCTTTCTGATTGGTTCCCGGGCGGAGCCGGTTCAATCCTCACCCCGATTGGTCGAGCTACTCGACGCCCCATTGGCTCCTCGTTCTAACCCGGGGGTATAAATGTTTGGCGCGAACCACGCCACGTTGAATCGTAGTCACTCTGTTCTCAATAAAGGTTGCTGTTGCATACCCGCTTGTCGCGTCCCTTCCCTTCGCTCCAAGATGCAAAACTCGTATGAAGAAAACAAGTTGAAAAAAAGGAATCAGCATCAATTCACAGTTGATTTGCTCTAAAGTTTTGCTAGAGCAATATATGGTGAGTGCTGACAGAATACACCGATATGTCAAAAGAAAATATGAAGAAATACCTCTATGTTGCTGCACTGAAAACATTTACCCTCTCCAAATGCCTGAGGAAGGTACATTTTACAGAAAAGAAAATGTCCACCGTATGTTTCCCCTTATTTGATTTAGCCATAGAAATGAGCAAGGGAAGACACACAATGCCCCTTGTTAATGTTAGCAATGACCGCTGAATGGCACCAGCAAAGTATGCTGGCAATGTTTAACAACCCATCTGTCTTTCACCTTTTTCTGCTCAACAGAAACCTTTGTTTGAGCCATATCCTCATTCAGGCAGGCTGTTATCTACTTATCTGAAATATTAATCTGAGATGAGGCACTGTATCATTGTTAAAACAAGCTTTTATTATTTTAAATGACCTCTTGTGTAATAGTTTAAAGCAACAAACTATTTTTATAGGAAAGGAAAATTTTGCATTTGCCTCTATTGCTGCAAAGGGACTCATTCATACTGTGAAATTAAAATGGGGGGGAACGAATAAAGCAGCAAGTACAGATGGCATTTGAATATTCATGTTACTAATAAGGAATTGAAATGCTAGAGGCAGTTTTCCTTTTTTCTTTCATTCTACACCAAGATTGATAATAATGTTAGATCAATGGATGCTATCCCATATATATATGTGTGTGTGTGTGTGTGTGTGTGTGTGTATGTATGTATGTATGTATGTATATGTATATATAATGTTAAATGCTATACCCTGCAAGTATATATTTAATTAAGAGTAGTGAATCTGGGCAGTCATGAGACTTGTGAATGAGAAGAGCTGGAGAAAATATCTTAAATTGGCTCTTTGTGCAGAAGGTCAAAGGGAAGGCTATGGGACCAACACAATCCAATACAAATTTCTCCATATTATTTATTTAAAACCTGTGGAATTTGGGTTTTTTTTTTAGCAGAGTTTAAAGCAAAGCTGAACAAGAATAAAAATTAATACAATTGTTGAAGTAGAAAAAAAACCAGAACATTATCTCTACCAGTCACTTTTTAAAACAATTATTTTATTCTTCAAGTGGGAACTTTAAAGGATGAAGTAATTTTTTTAAAATTAGAACAAAATGCAATGAAATAAATCTTTGGATTAAATTTAAAAACCCTACAATGCATCAAATATTAAATCTCAATCAAAATCAGTCAATATGATTTGAGTTTAGAATTGGTAGTAATAGGTGATTGGATAAACCTCCCACAATAAACTCTTAAGACTGTGCCCTGCAGACAATGGACCCTTGAAATTATAACTCATGTCCTGTAATACCGTATCATTGATGAGGATCCTAGGCCTATCACAACATCTAGGAAGTTTTGATCTTTTTAATGTACAGTTGTTATCAGATCAATACGATTCAATCTTCTTGAACATAGCCAATTTTTTATACTGCTCATAAAATTACACAGACTTTGCCCATTGATAAGCGTACCACCTCATATTTTTTATTTGTTTTTATTTTATTTTTATTTTTTTAATATGTTTCTATCTGTAACTTTGGTCTGTAACCATAATATAAATTCAATTCTACTCTAGGAGCAAGCAAGTAAGTAAAAAGCTTAAAATGATTTCCTGATACCTTATAATATGGAAAACAAAATGGTATCCGTGAAGAACTCCAGGAATGGATTAGAAAGGAGGAAGAGCTTGTTTTCTCTTTGTCTCACTCCTTTATCTTCCCTCCCCATTCCCCCTATGAAGACTTCTTGGCAGGGCCGGATTTTCCTATAGGCCAACTAGGCTTCAGCCTAGGGCCTCAAGATCAAGAGGGGCCTACATTCAAAGTGTTAGCAAAATTAAAATTACACTATTCTAAAAACAGTGAACACTAAAACACTGAACCGAAAATAAGGAGAAATTCTACGCATATGACTAATAAACATAAAAATGTATTGGTTAAGATCGTTCCAGCACCGCGGCAGTTGGGGAGCCCACCCACGTTTCCAGCACCGGCGGTCGGGAGAGAGGCGCGGCCGCTCCCAGTAGCCGCCCCGTCGACGCGGAGCCCACCAGCGGCCAGGCAGGTGAGGGTGAGGGGGCCGAGCCGGGCAGCTGAGCGCAGCAGGGGAGGCGGCTGGCCTCGCTGCCTTTGCCGCAGAGCAGAGCCGCCCTCCGTCAGGAGGCCAGCTATATATATTGATATATATCACAGTAATGATGCATTTTATTGTCTTGCATGTAATTTACAAACTTAAAAATGGGAGGTGAAAGGGCCTCATAAGTGGAATAGCCTAGGGCCTCTTTTCACCTAAATCCGGCCCTGCTTCTTGGAACAGTCCACATGGTCCCAACAAAACATATGAAAGGCAGGGAAAAGGTTTTATTTTATATCCAGGTCATAATTGAGAATTGTTTTTCCTTTCCAGTCACAAAAAGCCACATTCAACTTTTGACTTCAAGATACTTTCACCCTTGGATTGATGAAGGGCAAGGAAAGCAAGCTAAATTAACTCCAAGATAAAGACGTTTGCTTTCCTGGAGTTACCAAACCATACCTGTAAGTGCAGATTGTTGGCATCCTGCCACAAAGGACTGACCAAATTCGGAAAGTTGCTGAATCTGAGGGAAGAAGACTCATTAAAACATTACAGGTTTTCTAGTATTTTAAAACTGAGTTGATGGGAGGATAAATTTTGCTTTGAATTTATGGTTCATTTGTCACTTTTAATATTTTGGAACATAATCTAGCCAGAATGAAACACCTGTAATCACTCTCAATAAGAAATGTTAAGTATAAGCTGTTTCCCAGTATAATCATTGGATTTTTTTAAAATGTAATTTTGATGGGATTCTGCTACTTGACATATTTTACACTATATATTTAATGTATCTCACAAAAATGCAGAGAGAAAATATCAAATACTGTACCCCATTTTCACAGGAAGTATTAGTATATAATAGATTTACTGGAGTATTGCAGTTTATCTTGTATATAGAAATTGTAATCTAATGCAAGTATCATCTAAGCCTGGTGTAATAAATTAAATGATTTTTAGGGATTGATGCCATTGTGTGTTTTGTGTGTATTCTGAGTACAAACTAACAGTTTCAGAACAATGGGGTTTTTTTCAGAATCACTTTGATGTTCACTCACTGTGGATCTGAGTGTGTTTTATAAAAGCAAACATATGCATTACCCTGTTTTAAAAGAGCAAAACTTTAAAAAAAAGAGAGAGAGAGAGAAAAGAGATTTTCTCAAAGGCTCAGGTACAGCCATGCAGTGAATCAATGTGTTCAATTAGTACCTGGTTATGACTGAAATTGACCTGGTGGCAAATATGAAATATCAAAGCGCTTGTCAGCACTCCTGAATGGGACAAAGAAAAGGCACATTAATGATTAACTCTGCTAAAAGCTCCAGCTTTTGTATTCCCATGGTGCTTGGCCTATCAGGCAGCCATGTGACATGCTCGGGCCATTTTCTAGCAGATTGGAGAAAGCTAGAGAGCAAACACAGGTGCTTTTCAGCCAGCCGTGCTGTCAGGGACAACCACAAACAGCCACAGCTATGCTTGGCTAAATTAACCCCTCTGTTTGCCTCCATCTTGGCTTACCCGGAGATCTCACTGGGTGAAGCCAGGCAGCCTTTGCTCCTGGCCTATGCTATTCACACTCCAACCCCCAACCCCACAATAAAAGAATGTTTCTGCTTTTAAAAATCAGTCAGTATCCTTGAGGAGATTCAGTTTAAAGAACTGGTAAACTACTTTAAAGTGCTTCATTCTGAACTTTAAAATAAACAAATCAAATGAGTTTGCTTCTTCATTCCCAGAATAATTATTTCAGTGATGTAAACATACATGATGACAGTGGGGGCATACATCAAATGGGAGCCCCATCATTCAAGATTACCTTTTGTCAAAGGGTATTTACAGTGCAAGTAAAACTATTTAACACTACACATTAGGAATAATGACACAAGGAGTTCTTTCTGTGCCCTTGGGTTTGCACAGACAAGTTTTCCAATGGTTTGCAACCTTGAGCACTCCGTGACCACAAATGGATGATGGATGATGATGATATTGAGCAGCATTTGTGAACATTGGTGTCTATGGAATAATATAAGCAGCAAGAAAAATCCTTGCCCAAGGAGCCTGCAGTACATGTAGAAGTTTGTAATTTACTTATATTATTGACATCATGCTGTAAATTTTAAAACAGTCACTGCTTTCAGATATGTAATTTAAATTATGGACAATATTTTTATGTTGTTATTTCTTCCATGACACATCAGACTTACTTTCTTTTCTTATTCAAATATTAATATTAGTGCTCCCTTAAATGAAATGAAGCCAAATGCAGTTTCACTAATATAATAAAGAACAGACTTAATGCCTTTCATGTGTTATTTCACATGTAGATTTTTTTTATACCAATGTTCATATGTAATTTTTTTGCTTTTAGGCGTGAAAGTTAGAAACATAGCTCCAGAGTTCTTTGCATACATGAGCTCATGGGTTCCACCACAAAACCGCGCTCGACTAAACCGCATAGCTGATGTCATCAACAGGGCGACAACAGCACGGAGACAGAAGCACGCTGTAAACCCTAAACCTAAAATTAACCCCTAAATCTAAACCTAACCCCCCCAAACCTAACCCTAACCCTAACCCTTAAGCTAACCCTAAACCTAACCCTAAAGCTAACCCTAAACCTAATCCTTACCTTAAGTTGAATCGGCTTGCTTTCAAAGCGCTATTTAAAGCGCCCTTCTTTCTCCGCGCTGGCTGTGGTCGCCCTGTTGATGACGTCAGCGACGCGGTTTAATCGGGCGCGGCTTAGTCGAGCGCGGTTTTGACGGGTCACGGAGATCATGACTGTTAATTCATTTCAAGGAGGGATGGTTGTTGGCTATGAGCAAAAAATGCATATTCTGTATATAACTTGCTGCTATATACTTCATTTCTATCCCATTTTAGTAAGCAATAGCCCAAGAAATTTGATTATAGGGCTACCATATCTGTTCTGCAAATCTCTGGATGCCCACCAGATGGCAGCAAAACCTGGTTATCTTTATGTCTTTGCTGGCATCTAAGGACTACTTAAATATTTGCGACCCAGATGTGCAGCTTTATAATTACAATGTTTTAATAATTTCTGTTAGGAAGGAACTGTACATGCACATCTTGAGGAGTAAATTTTGCTGAACTCAGTGGAACTTAATTCCAAGGAGAGTTCTTTTCTGTATTCAGAAAAGTGATACTGGCATTCTGTTTTGACCTGTGAAAGTAACCGCAAATCGACAACAAATAAGGAATTTCATTAACAACGCTGTATACCAACTTTCAGCTATTTCCCAGTGCTTCACACGCAGTATCTCAGTAATAAACCATTTATACCCCTGATACCTACTCAGTTTTATAAAAGCTCCACTATTTCCTTGTGCTTCGTGACGATCTCTAGTTATTTGGGCAGAGGCCATTCATCCAGACTCATTGTGTCCTCAGACATGGCACAGACAGTGACCAGCTGCCTGTGGCATTAAAGAGCTATGCTGTACAGAGTTTGCCTTTTAGAGGATCTGGCACTCAGCCTAAGTAATTTAGACTTTCTTGAGGAGGCATATTCACTGTCTGACTTGTGAGGCCCAAATAGAATTGTACAGCTGTTACTTTTAGCCTAAAATCCGGAGTAAGTAACCCCTATTTGTTGAAAGGGTGATGTGAGATCTAGCAAATCACTTTATGCTTTAGGGATTAGTCATCCTTCATTTTGCAGTTCTGAGGATTGCATGAGTTCTAAGGGGGAGCATTAAAAATATACACGTGAGCAAGGTGATTAAATATAGACAGGAGGAAGGTTCTTGAGCGTTTAACAGCTGCATTGGTGGAGAATTTCAGCAGCTGCAGATTTGTAGCCCTCTATAGCAATAGCAATAGCAGTTAGACTTACATACCGCTTCATAGGGCTTTCAGCCCTCTCTAAGCGGTTTACAGAGTCAGCATATTGCCCCCAACAACAATCTGGGTCCTCATTTTACCCACCTCGGAAGGATGAAAGGCTAACCCTGAGCTGGTGAGATTTGAACAGCAGAACTGCAGAACTGCAGTCAGCTGAAGTAGCCTGCAGTGCTGCATTTAACCACTGCGCCACCTCGGCTCTATGACTAGTCACATCTGCCAAACCTTTCTTCTCAACATTCATACTCTGCTGGCCTCTATTTCTTATATTCTCGTATCCTTGTTTTAAACACAGTGAAAGTGACCATTCCCCAACCCCATTCCAAAAGATTTTGGAGAACATCTTTCTAAAAGATCTTATTTTTTTTCCCAACTGCTTCCTCATGAAAAAGGATTTGGGACAATTACATGACTCATACTGTATTGCAGAAATAAAAAAAAATGAATGGCTTAGTAGTGCAACAAGCAGGAGACATCTTTCCACACTCAATTTTATGTAAGGTTTTACCCTGTTTTTGAAAAGAAATGGGAAACTGGTATGCATATTGACATCAATTCTCTATCATCTCTATCTGTAGCATGGATTAAAAGATTAGGAAAGCAGTATGAGACAATCGAGTTGTATGGACAGCCGCACGAGTGATATTGGGTGTACCAAGATACACCCACGTTACACCTATCCTCCATGAGCTGCACTGGCTTCCTATTGGTCTCCGGACACAATTCAAGGTGCTGGTCATTACCTTTAAAGCCCTACATGACTTAGGACCAGGATATCTGCGAGACCGCCTACTGCCACATTGATCCCAACGGCCGGTGAGATCCCACAGGGTGGGCCTCCTTCAGATGCCGTCAGCCAGACAATGTCGGCTGGCGGCTCCCCGGAAGAGGGCCTTCTCTGTGGCTGCTCCGACCCTTTGGAATGAACTACCCCCAGAGATCTGGACCTTGCCCACTCTCATGGCCTTCCGAAAAGCTGTTAAAACCTGGCTATTCCGGCAGGCCTGGGGCTGTTGACCTCATTGTTGAGATCCAGCCCCCATCAGATTGAGTGCATGTGTGATGTTTTAAATTGTTTTCCTTTATTTTTTATTAATTACTCTTCTTTTCGCTTTGTAAGCTACCTGGAGTCCTCCGGGATTGGGCGGCCTATAAATCTACTAAATAAATAAATAAATAAATAAATAAATAAATAAATAAATAAATAAATAAATAAATAAATAAATAAATAAATAAATAAATAAATAAATAAATAAATAATAAATAAATACTCGTCTGAAATGCAAGGTATTTCTAACATTTTTATTTGTAATCTTATGTCCATTTGCAACTTTATCAGTAACTGCTTTATGGCATGATGATCTCATGGTGCTTTGAAGTATGATGGGAAACAGGGATGTGGGCTGCACTAACTGCATAGTATTTTCCCCCTCTTCAGTGTTTTTCTTTTCCAAACATAAATACAATTGGCTGCTTTAGGCCAGTTTTTGCCAAACCTGGTACAGTCAATACATACTACTTCTGGCCTACGGCTGTAGTAATAAAAAAAATCTGGATTTATCACACTTCAATTATATTCAAACACAGCTTCCAGAATATCTTGACTATGTTGATGAAGAATTCTAGAAATTGTAGTATTGTTTATTTACTGCCTACTTCACTATGAGGCTACTCAAGGCGGCTCACAACCATGAAAAAAGAAGAATTAAAAAGCAAGTTTAAACAAAGTGAAAGCAAAACAGAACAATTCAATAATCAAGGGAAAAGAAAACAGAAAAAAATAAACAAAGTAAATACATCAATATGATTAGTAAAAAGAAAAGGCGGATAAATGGAAAGCAAGGAATGGGAGGGGAGATGGCGTCTGCTATCACTATAGCAGCCACCTCCAGAGTTGAACTCCCACATTGAGTCCCCAGGACAACTTGCAGAGCCAGGTCTTTAGACTCTTACGGAAGGATAGGAGGTTGGGGCCAAATCTTACTCTGGAGGGCAGGATGTTCCAAAGGGTGGTGTGAGGCAGAGAAGTTTGTTCTTCTGGATCCCAAACAGTTGGAGCTCTTGGGCCAATGGGACAGTGGTGGGTTTCAAAAATTGTTCGAACCTACTCTGTGGGTGTGGCCTCCTTTGTGGGAGTGGCTTGCCACTCATGTGACCGGATGGGAGTGGCTTGCCGCCCATGTGACCAGATATGAAGATGCCGACAACACTTGTCAGAACCACCTTAAATTACCTCACACACAGCACTGGCATGCATAAGAATATGATGTAAACTTGTTTTTTAAAAGGCATCTTTGGTTTGCGTTAAAACAACTTCAACACATGCAATGTTCTGATTGCACCACAAACGCAGTAGTCATCCTTACCTTTCACAGAGGCACTAAGTTTTATAAATATGAGTTTGATAGTGTAGAATAATCATATCCAAGGACCAGTGGTGGGTTTCAAAAAAATTTGGAACCTCTTCTGTAGGTGTGGCCTGCTTTCCGGGTCCACTGGTGGAACCTCTTCTAACCAGTTCGGTAGATTTGATGAACCGGTTCTACCAAATAGGTGCGAACTGGTAGGAACCCACCTCTGCAATGGGATCTGTAGTAGGCCTTCTCTGCTGGCCCAGGAAGGATGGTCTAGACTTAGCAGGACAACACAGTTCATCAAATAACCTGGGTCTATGCCATCAACAGCTTTAAGGCATCAGCTAGAAGGAATCAGACTGGGATAAGCTGGTTTAGACTTGAATTGTAATATTGTGTAAACTACATAAGGTGGATAGATTCAGTTACAGTGGTGATGGGGGAATCATTAAGAGCTGAAAGATCAAATCAGAGAGACAGATCACTATAGAGAAAATCTATCCATGTGATCAGTAAGGGTCGATAACAACTTGACGGCACGTAATCAATCAAGTGGGCATTGCCTTCCTTAATTAGTGATGGTTTTTCAGGCTCCCAGGATTTCCAGCTCTTAATTGGAAAATCATCTTGGGTCCTTCTGCGTAGCAAATACAAAATAACAACTTTCTTTGTCTCTTGGGCTAAGGAAAAACAGAGAACTGCAGCAAAGAATTTCTGATATATCACTAACACATCTTATTTTGGTTTATTATTTTGTGAACCTAATAATGCCATGAAACAGATTTATTTTTGCTTATCTATTAGAATATTGACAGTCTGTTAGATCTGCATTCAGTCACAACTTAGGTCAATATTCCCATGTTTAATTTCTCAAAAAATAAGAAAGATTAGATTCCATAAATGAGAGAGATGTTCGATCTCAAAATGTTTACGAAGGCACAGAGGAGCCCAGCAACTGGACAAGAAGTGTGGTCTCAGAACAGACCCGCAGGACCAAATGGAGCTCAGAAATTTGCTGACTTGTAAACACTTTCGTCCATGTGCCTTATGTCCACATAAGGGAACTTGTCTTGCAATATGAGGCAAAATAGTACTTTCTACTGTGACACCTTAGGCTGCCTCAGAAATAGCAATGAGATGGAAGCTAGGTTGCAAGGATATGTCTTTGAAAAGTAGTTGGTGAGGTTTCTTTACACCATGGCAAACAGACTGTATAGTTGAATAAAGAGAAACAAAATGAATGTGCTGCTTTTATTGAATGAATAATGAATCAGATTTTAGTTTTAATAATAGATAATAGAAGAATAGATTAACCAAATGAAAAAAAGCTTGAACGTGCATACAGACACAAATGAAAGATGCAGTGAAGCACGCAAATCCTAATGCTGTAAAAAGTAAGGCATTCTATCTCATCAAGATCAAAATAATTTTCTTCTTGACCTTTATTTTCAATTGAAAATAGTAGGACAAGAATTGTAAGGCAGGACTTGGATTAGTAGGCTTGCACATGTGGTTGATCTACCTTTTATAATTTCAAGATCAATCTGTTTATGTTGGGATTCGCTGAAAAACTTAAAGATAGTTGGCTAGAGGGATAGGAGAAAAAAGAACTTTACTGTTTTCTAGTGGTTGGATCGCAACTATATTCAGAATAAAAAAAGTAAAGATATTCAAAGTCTTGAAGGATAATCTGATGCTAACAATGAATTATTTCTATATCATATTGAACTTTACATGGAATAAATAATGTGTCAGGTTTCCAAATAGCATCCAAAATTAAATCAGAGTCCAAGGCAAAGTATTGCTCAAAGTTCCAATTTATTAAGAGAGCCATGTTGGCATATCTGGGAAAACCCGAATCTGAAAGCTTCCCGTTTTTCCCACCCAGTTGAAAGTTCATGATCTTGCCCCCACACTCACAAGTCCATCACATAGTCCAATCTTCCACTGCCATGCTGGGAGTTCCACCCGTCCAGTTCCGGTCAGGTGCAGAGATGTAGAGACAAAGGATGAACTTGGCTTCTAGAAAGGAGTTTTATTTTGGCTACATAGCATTTAACTCCGTACCATCCCCACTCCCATTTTCCCACAATAGAAACAGCATAGTAGAATAATAGAAAGTGTGGAAGGCCAAAGATCCGAAAGGAATATGGCTGCAGGCCTGAGAGGCGACCTCTCCTCAGAAGAAAAGTGTTTCCTGAAAAGAGAATAATGTAGGGGTTAACATAAGCAGAACTAACCACCTCCCCCCCCCCCAGGAGGGACACTTTGGCATATCGGGAAACCTATCATGGAATTGTTTTATTAACTTAGCAGCTTTTACATTCCAACATTTTACCCAAGTAGCTTCAGACAAAGGGTACTCCTTCCAATGCACTGAATATTGCAAATGATCTCTATACAACCTAGAATCTAAAATATTCTTCACTTCATAGTGTTTCACACTCTATCTCTACTAGAGGAGGGGGAGGCTGGGTGGATGGTCTTAGGCTGGACCCAACCACTGGCTTCAGTAAGCCACAATGAAAGACTGGGTGAATCTTCCCTAGAATTCTGGGCAGACTGCGCTGAACCATAACTGGGTTAATTATCTTCACTATTGGGAATGGACCCAGAAATTTTGGGCTTAATTTCTTGCTAGGCATTTTTAAGTTTATGTATTTGGTAGACAAGAAAACTTTATCCCCCACATGGAAGGGGGGTTGAAGCGAGCGGTGCTTATCAGCTTGTTTCTTGTACTCTTCTGCTGCTTCCACCAGAGCTTTTTTCGTATTTTCCTACCCCTTTTTAAGAGTGTCCATCCATTCAGTCAGAGCCATGGAAAATGTGGGTTCCCTGGGCAGTTCAGGCATGGGAAAAAAAATCCATGCCACTGGTAACTTGAAAAAGAGTTAATCCAATGCTGCTGTGGACAGCATTGTTGTACGTGACTTCGTCGAAAGGTAGCAAATCCAACCAGTTGTCTTGTTGGTAATCCACATAACAACGGATGTATTGTTTCCACCATTGTATGGCTTTTTCTGCTGCTCCGTTCATACTCGGATGAAAAGCTGAGCTAAGTCCTTGTGTGGACCCAGTCGACCTCAGGAACTCTCTCCAGAACTTGGCGATGAACTGAACTACGCGGGCTGAGATGATCCTCCTGGGTACTCCGTGCAGGCGGTAAATGTGTTTAACAAACATTTTCGCTAGCTTCTTTGCAGATGGTAGTCCTGAGCAATAGCAATAGCAGTTAGACTTATATACCACTTCATAGGGCTTTCAGCCCTCTCTAAGCGGTTTACAGAGTCAGCATATCGCCCCCACAGTCTGGGTCCTCATTTCATCCACCTCGGAAGGATGGAAGGATGAGTCAACCTTGAGCCGGTGAGATTTGAACCGCTGAACTGCAGATAACAGTCAGCTGTAGTGGCCTTCAGTACTGCACCCTAACCACTGCACCACCTCGGCTCCCTCATTGAGCAATCAATGAAATGGGCTTACTTGGAAAATAGGTCAATGACTGTCCAAATTACTTTATTACTGCCACTGTCTGGGAGCTCGACGATGAAGTCCATTGTGATCTCTTCCCATAGTCGGCTAGGGTTGGCCATTCGTTGCAACAATCCAGGGGGCTTGCCTGGCCGTATTTTCATGGTTGTGCAAGTGGCACAGTTTTTTACGTAGTCTTCCACTTCAGCTTTCATCTTTGCCTACCAACATTGATGTCTGGTGAGGTGGAGCATTTTTAGGAATCCAAAGTGGCCTCCTAACTTCGTGTCGTGGCTTTGCTGTAGTACTTCCAGCCTCAAAGTTGCGGGAACGTATAGTTTGGATCCTTTCCAGGCTAAGCCATCTCTCTTTGTCAGGATGTCCTTGTTGTTGAGCCAGGGGTCTGCCAATAGTGCTGATTTTATTGCTGCGGTCAGCTTGCCCTGGCTTAGGGTAGGTGGTCGGTTAATCTGGCCTCTGGTGGTGACTTGGGAAGGGGGAAGGATAGGGTGAACTACTTCTTTCTTCTTACTGACGTATTGCGGATTTCATTTGAACCTTTGGAAGTATTGTGCCCAGCGAACTTGCTTGGGAGACAGTCTTTGGGGGCTTTTGAGGGCTTTGAGGTTTTTATGGTCAGTTCAGACCTTGAATGGCACATTCCCCCCTTCCAGGAAATGTCTCCAAATGATTAGGGCCCACCTGACCGCATATGCTTCTTTCTCCCAAATGGTCCACCTCCTCTCAGTAGCGGTGAGTTTTTTGGAGACATAGGCACACGGCAAGAGGTGCCCTTCTTTATTCTTTTGCAACAGCACTGCCACTACAGCCACATCACTGGCATCTGTCTGGATTATGAATTGCTGTTCTGGGTCAGGGTGTTGCAGTATGGGCTCTTGGGCAAAGAGCTGTTTTAATTTCTCAAATGCTTTTTGACAGTCCATTGTCCACTCAAGGGGTTGGTTTGCCTTTGGCTTTGTCAGGGAAGGACCAGTTTTGAACAGTTCAGTCAATGGCAGGGCAACTTCTGCAAAAGCCGGGATGAATTGCCTATAGAAGTTGGCAAATCCAAGAAAGCTTTGTAGCTGTTTGTGAGTACTTGGGGGTTTCCAGCCTAACACAGCTTTCACTTTCCCTGGATCCATCTCTATCCCCTCACTGGAGATGCGATAGCCAAGGTGATCTAGTGAGATTTTGTGGAATTCACACTTAGACAATTTTGCGTATAGCTTGGTAGCTAGAAGTTTTTCCAGGACCTGTTGTACCAGCTTCACGTGGTCTTCTAGGGTATCAGAAAAAATGAGGATGTCATCAAGATAAACAAGCACCCCCAGTATAGGGGCTCATGTAGCACAATTATGTACTGCATGAAGACTGCAGGGGCCCCTTGTAGCCCAAATGGCATAACTTTGAATAGTTAAAGGCGGTCTTCCATTCATCTTCCTCCCTAATACGTATGCAGTAATATATCCAGTTTGGTGAACACCTTGCCTTTAGCCACATGGTTCAACATATCCTTCATGAGGGGGAGATGGTAGGTATTCTTTACGCATACGGCATTTATCCCACACAAATCAATGCAGAGACGAACTTCACCATCTTTCTTCTCTTTGAAGAGCATGGGGGCCGCTACTTCTGACTTAGCTGGTTCAATAAAGCCCCGCTTCAAATTGATGTCAAAGTACTTCCTTAATTCTACCATCTCTTTATGAGTCATGTAGTACATTTTCGGCTTTGGTAAAGTAGCCCCAGGTATGAACTCTATCGCACAATTGGTGGGGCGATGAGGGGGAAGATAGTTACAATCTTCCTCACTGAAGACCCCTGCCAGGTCCCAGCACTCTTTTGGCACTTGCTCGATGCCTGGGGGCCTTGTGTCTGCTACAGAGGTTGCAGGTTCTGGGTGGTCTGCTTATTGGGTTCAATAGTCCCCGGGGGCCCCTCTGGCTTCACAGGTGGTAGTGGCCTAAAGCTTATGATCAATTTCCTAATGCCGTTCTCCCACTTTATGGTCCACTTGTCCAACCATACAAGTCTCCAAGATAATTGATTCATGCATCTTTGGAACTATGATGAATCTGAGTAGTTCATAGTGGCATCCTATCTGCAACTTTACCAATTCAGCAATTAGTTTGGCCGTGGCCCTTCCAATTAGCATCCCATCCATTTGCTCAAACCGAATGGAATTAGCTAGAGGTCTTGTGCAGATGCCTAGCTGCTCCACAATAGACATGCTGATTAAGCATTGGTATAGCTGGTGTCCACGATTACCTCAACTTGCCCTTCTACCCCCGTCTCGGGCACTATGAGTTTGGCTTTGATGGCAAAGGAGCGGATGGGTACACTTACCATTGGTCATCATCCGCACCACTTCCTTCATCCGGGTTTGGCAAGGGCCCTTCAGCTGGGCCTCCATTGATCCCTGGGGAAAGGGTTTGTGTGTCTGAGGCTTGTCTAGCAAATTTAGTGGCTTGTCTTTTCCCAGGCAACTTCATTTGCCTCTCTGCTGGCTGAGGTTCCTGGAGGAGCTGTCCCTTCAGCACTTTTCCCTGTCTTGTTATTGGCAGGGAATCATCTTTGGAAGGGGGAGCTCCCCATGAGCTTCCCAAGGTTTTCCCCCATTTTGAGAAGGTGGGCAGAGCCCCCTGTGCCTGACGCTGGTTTTGTGCTAGCGTGGGTGGGGGCAAGGAAGAGGGAGGCTCAGCTGCTGTTCCCAGATGTTCAGCTTTTCCATGTTGGGGCATTGCAGTTGGGGATGGAACTGATTGAGGGTTCACTCCCTGGGTTTGTCCCGGGTCAGTTATCTGAAATGGTGCCATCTGCTGAGGAGGGGCAGGCTTCCATTGGTATTGCACCCATCGATGGCCCGGGAAGGAAGCCCGCCCCAGTGGGTGCTTGATTCTCAGGCTGCAGCCCAAACATTGGTAGCTGCTAGGGGAAGAAATCCCCCAGCCCCCCTGCTGATGGTTGGATTGACTTCCCCATCCTGGTTGAGGGCCTGGCTTGCTTGTCGCTGTATGGAAGGATCATAAATCTCCAGTCCAGTGCATTGCAGAGTCCCTACCAGGGAAGGTGAATATGGACTGGGCCATGGTCCACCTGGGTGGTCCAGAGCTAAGGCAAGGGTTGATTTCACTCACGTTCAGCTGTCTGAATTGGTCTGCCTACGTGAGGGTGGCTGGGATCCCCAATCATCAGAGCAGCCGTTTGGCATTTGCTTTGCTTAAATCCCGAGGCTTCATCTTGCAGAGCTAGTTCCAATTGCGAGGGAGGCCTAGGGGTCGGCTCTTTGCCTGTGGCTCCCAGCTGCCATTCCCTCCCTGCGGGCTCTACTGCCTCCACCACAGCTTTGGAAGGCAAATAGATGGTCTCGACATAGACATGCGATCCATCATCTGCTGCTTTCCCTGTGGCTTTCTTCTCCCCCATCTTCACTGAGGTTTTGCACTGCCCAAGCTCACATCAGTTCTGGGGCTCAGAACCCCAAACAGCGTCCCAATTTTTGGGGTAGCTGGTGAAGCATTTTAAGGGAGATTTGAGTTAATGTCAGGATTCCAAATAGCATCCAAAATTAAATCAGAGTCCAAGGCAAAGTATTGCTCAAAGTTCCAATTTATTAAGAGAGCCATGTTGGCACATCTGGGAAAACCTGAATCTGAAAGTTTCCCATTTTCCCCATCCAGTTGAAAGTTCATGATCTTGCCCTCACACCCACAAGTCCATCACATGGTACAATCTTCCACTGCCATGCTGGCTGTTCCACCCATCCAGTTCTGGTCAGGTGCAGAGATGTAGAGACAAAGGACGACCTTGGCTTCTAGAAAGGAATTTTATTTTGGCTACATAGCATTTAACTCCTTACCACCACCACCCATTTTTCCACAATAGAAACAGCATAGTAAAATAACAGAAAGTGTGGCAGGTCAAAGATCCAAAAGGAATATGGCTGCAGGAATGACATAAATATACGGTCTGATAGATTTATATGACACTTTTCTTAGAGGAATTCAAGGTAGGATATGTAATACTCCTTTTTTGTATTCTTTCTCACAACAGAGAGGTTGGGTTGATGGGGGCGGTCTATGACAATTCACCATGGCCAACTCACCACAGCCAACTTGCTGCTGCCAACTTGCTGTGGGACAACTTGCCATGGCCAACTCATCGCGGGAGAACTTGATGTAGGACAAGAGTTACACTAATAATCAAAGAAATGGTGAAATAGAATCATTAAAGAAAGAATGAAAAAGGAGGGACAGAATGAAATGTGAATGACAAAAATTAAAATATTTATTTATTTATTTTAAATAATTAAATTGAATTGTTAAATTGTTCCACAGCAAGTTGTCCTGTGGCGAGTTGTCCCATAGAGAGTTGGCGGTGGCCAGTTGTCCCATTCTGGGTTGGAGGGAGTATGACTGGCCCAAAGCCACTCAAAAAAAGAGTGCATTAGAACCTGAATCTCTTTCAGAAATTGCTTGTTTAACTGCCCTTTCAGCTATTATGAACCTTTAGATTGACAAGTATGATAGCACTGGATGAGTTTTCTTTTAATCTCTAGTAAAAGAAGTTATATCTACAGTTTAAGAATTTAAAAACATATTTTTAATAAATAGCAAAGGGGAGATTAAAACTCTGATTTTAGAAAGTTACAGACAGACCAAGGATACTGTATTTTTAAACAACTGACCCAGAAGTTAAATTTAAAAGTGCCTCTATAGCTAGCCTGTGTCTAAACAATGTTATTAAAGAGGAATAATTTCTACATCTCAAGATCAAGTTCAAATTGAAAGTGGATTTCTCCAAGAATGACATTTTAAAAAGATACAAAAGAAACCAGAGGATATTTTAACAATTAAAAGGGATATATAAACAACAAACCAAGGGAGTGACTTGGATAATTTTCCTATATTGGATTTACAAAACATGTTTGTTAAAGATTTGAAGAATTTTGTGAAAAAAGAATAAAAATAAAATGAAGAGAAACCAAGTTTTACAATATTATAGGCAGGGGCTAAAGATTAAGATTGTTAGAAATAAAAGGAAGAAATACAAATTGGTTTATTTGATCAACATTAAAATAGATGTGTTGTTATCTCTTTAATAGACTTGTTGACATCAGAACTGAAATGGTGATGCTTTATCGATTTACTTAGAGATAAGGGATAGGATATGAGACAAAGAGATTGTTGTATTTTAACTTAATATCTTCATCACAAGTGTAAATAAGCATTATTTATTACTTAAATTATTTATATTTGTGATGAAGATGGAAAGTCACTTCTTTATATATTTCTTATTTTTCTATTTTTTCACTTTTTCTTTCTTTTCTGCACCTTCTACTCCCTTTTATTCTGTTCTTTTCAGTTTGTATTAGTTTTTATTATTGTAATTATAATAGTTAATAAACCTATTATACAAAAACTTTGTTATCTTCTACATTCTGTTTGGAGTGCCCTTTAGAAAAAATAGTAAAGACTTTCACCATATACACTCCTCTGCAACTCTTTTTAAAAAATCCAATCTATCTTCATTTATAGGTTAATTTGCACCAAACAAATGTCTCCATAAACAAACAATAGTTAGCAAAACCATATGGGTGTTTGCCTACCGGGGTTATTAATGTTACACATTCCATCTGGAAGTATCCATTTAGGAAGACAATAAAAATCCAAGGTCACATTAAAACACCAAGTTGATTACCGACAGGATTTACCATGTTTGGAGTTCTGATAATAAATAATTATAAATGACAGAAATACATAATGCATTGTTCTCCTGCAACCGAAACACGTGTGGCAAAAGTTCGTTTCATTTCATTTCATTGCAAATTGTTTGATTACAATGCACAATCAAGTGAAGTTAGCAGTGGGGTCTTCTAAACTTCTGTTGGAACTTTGGTTATTAAGTGCATTTATAAATGATTTGGAGTAAAAAAAATGAGCAGAAGCCAATTTTATGGTGCCACCAAATTATTCAAAATAGTGGAAATTCAAGCAAACTATGAAGAGCTTCAAAAGAATATCTTCAAACTAAGTGAATGGGTAAAAACCATAACTTTGAAATGCTATACATGGAAGTACAGTAAAAGCCATGGTTTCAAGGATCTGAACTGGCTATGATTAATCAGTAAAGAAATCTTGGGACTATCAGTTAAACTCTGCTATGGATGAGAATGGAAACCAGGTGGGGATTACTGAGAGTTTTAGGGAAAAAAGAATATGTAACAGTCAATACTTGCATTCTGTTCTATTAATGGTACAAGATCTGGGAGTTCTTCTAGATGGGGAATATTTTTAAAGCCTTTTCTTGATGAAGCTACAATAACATTTTATATCTGAACTATGCACAGAATCCAAATCATTTTTTTTAAATTACTGAAGCAGCCAAGCAATTCATATCTTGGTTGTATTTTGCCTGGACTGCCTTCACACCCATTTTCTACTTCCTGGTTCAAATGTAAAATCATGCAGTCCATGTGATCCTGGATCTTTCTCATTTATGCCTATTCCTTTATGTCAATCTTCATATTGACTGGGACCTCAGGAATGTTATCAATTTTAAGTGATGCTTCTAGGCTGTGGATACAAGAACATCCCATTATATACAATACAATACAATACAATACAATACAATACAATACAATACAATACAATACAATACAATACAATACAATACAATAGCAGAGTTGGAAGGGACCTTGGAGGTTTTCTAGTCCAACCCTCTGCCTAGGCAGGAAACCCTATACCGTTTCAGACAAATGGCTATCCAGCATCTTCTTAAAGACTTCCAGTGTTGGGGCATTCACAACTTCTGGAGGCAAGCTGTTCCACTGATTAATTGTTCTAACTGTCAGGAAATTTCTCCTCGGTTCTATGTTGCTTCTCTCCTTGATTAGTTTCCACCCATTGCTTCTTGTTCTATCCTCAGGTGCCTTGGAGAATATGAATAATGTTCCTATGTCTTTTGGCTTGTCCATGCAATTAGTGATACTTAGTTTTCCCTTGCACCAGAACTACCACTTCATACAAAATGGAGCAGCCTTTCTTTACAATGGCAGTATTTCCTTTCTTTAAGGAAGAAATTTCAGCGTCTTTTCAGCTTTCAGGAAGAGATTGGACTGCCATTTGTCAGAAATGGTGTATGCCGGGATCTCCTGCTTGGGTGGGGTGGGGGTCAGACTAGATGACCTACAAGGTCCCTTCAAACTTTTGTTAATCTAATCTATTTGATTGAAATTATTATTGTGCTGAGATTAAAACTTGTTTTAAATTGGCTGTGTTGTTGTACTGTTGCTACTGATCTATATTGCGCTACATTTTTATTATATTGCATTTAAAAAATAAGCAGTATTAGGCAAAATATTGCTCAGATGCCTCAAATTGTGAAATGGTTGGCATATAAATTTAATAAATAAATAAAATAGTACTACCACCTGTTTATGAAATGTAGTTTTATACAGTATATAGTTGCAGCCACCTCATCCTAGAAATTTATTGCAAAGCAAAGAAAGATGAACTGAACTGATCAAAACAACATTTCCTCATGCACATCTTCAGTAACCTTGTGCCCCTATTTTCTATATTTCTTTTGATTGTTTTTCTCTTGAACATACAGTTGAACATTTGTTGCCATTGGGACATTCATCACAAGTGTTAGACAAGTGTTAAATGTTAAAATAAAGGACATATTTCTTTCAATGAGATTTGCTTTATGAATATCAAGTTGACTAAGTGATAGAACACAAAGACCAAACAGCTTCTCATGGATGTTCAATAGGAAGTGACCAGGGAAGCTCCATATTCTGAGGAGCTGAGTGCTTAGCAGTGAGGAATGGATAACTGAGGACTGAAAAAGTGTATTCTACTGATTGCCCAATGAGGCAAAGGATGGCCGGAATGGGACAACTCAAGGAAGCCAGCTTGTCACCACCAAGTTGGCTCTGCCAACTCACTACCTCCAAGTTGCCACAAGACAACTAAACACAGTCAATTCACCATGGAGCCAACTCACTGCAAGTAGCTGGAGGGAGAGTCAGGAAGGCGGATGAGAGAGAGAGAGGTTGGGCAAAGCGCAGAGCAGTGGCAGCTTCCCATTTTCATACTTCCCAGAGCTTGATGCAGTGGCAGTGTGTGAAAATGGAATGTGCCTGGCCTCCACCACCTTCCTGCTGCCAGCCCCACCCACCACTGCTGCCCCCCTGAACAGCCCAAACGCTGTCACTGCTGCTGAATACCTCATAGTGGGGGTGGAATCAGGGTGTATGAAAATGGGAAGTTCCCAGTTGCCTGTGGCCAGTTGCCCCCACAGCGAATTGGCTGTGTTGAGTTGTCCTGTGATGACTACAGGTAGTACTCAACTTAAAACATTTTGCTTAGTGTTCGAAATTACCACAGCCCTGAAAAAAGTGACTTATAACCATTTTTCACACTTATAACCATTGCAGCATCCCCATGCCCATGTGATTTACATAGGGAAGCCTGACAACTGACTCACATTTATGACGCGTTGCAGCGTCCCGGGGCCATGTGATCACTTTTTGCAACCTTGCAATAAGCAAAGTCAATGGAAAAACCAGATTCATCAACAACTGTGTTACTAATTTAACAACCGCAGTGATTCACTTAACAAATGTGGCGAGAAAACATGTAAACTGTGGCAAAACTCAACACGTTTCTCACTTAGCAACATAAATTTTGGGCTCAGTTGTGGTTGTAAGTTGAGGATTACCTGTATCCATGTTCACTCTTTCCAAAACTCACCTCTACCAACAAGTATAGATTCTTTACAATAGGTTTATTTTCATAATTAAACGAAAGAGTTTCTGTAACATGAAACAGGAAGTAACTCCAATGCTCTCTTTTACTTTTTGTTGCTCTGAAAAGATTTGAAGTCTCAAATCTAATTCTCTTCATCAAACTTTTGATTAGGCCCTTCTGATTTAATCTTAAGAAATACTACCTGCAACATCTGTGATCCTACTTTTCTAAATCACAACGCTAAGATTTTTTTTTTTCTGTAGCAAACAGCAATTATCGGTTCACTGAGGAGTAAAAAGCTTCATTATGAAAAATAAAATGTGAAACTGAGCAATAATGCCAGAAATGAATAATGCCCAGAAGATGCGAAAGGTAAATATAATTGTAATGCAAACATATTGGCTTTAAATATTGCCTTTTACATGACAGCTGTTCTCTAAGAAGTGAGATTACAACTGGCAGGTTTGATTTAGCCACAACAAAGATTGCTTTTCTTTCCACTGTCCCAATTTCAACCCTTCCTTTTTTAGTTCAGGTGCAAAGGCTGGTTGACTATCATCAGGTTTTAACCTATGAAACATATTAACTTGATTATGTCCCCAGAATAGTAACTTTTCTAGATGAGCCACCAGGCAAGAGGAATACATCAACATAATTACAGCCTTACTTGCCTCAGGAACAGCTGGTATTTACTTTCTTGATATCCACATTTCCTTATCCAAACAAGCAAACTTTACAGTACACTGGCTCTCACTGCTTCAAATGAGTTGCCTTGAGCTGATTCTCCATTCATTGCCTTTGCAAGTGCTGTTATCAGGATTAGTTGAACCGCACCAGCAATACATATAGTTGCATTTCAGCACAATTTGGAGGGATGGAAGTAACAAAAGTGCAATTTGAGATGTGAGATTGTGTATAATTTATGAATTATAGCCCCCACCCCCACCCAAAATGTGCAAGAGTTTCTCAGGGACATGTTTGTTAGATTGTTGGACAGCCAGTTTTGTCTTAAGGTGCTGATCTAGGTGACAGCGAGTTATAGTTCCACCTTGGGCATGAAAGCTGGCTGGATGACTTTAGGTCTGTCACTCTTTGTCAGCCCAATTCATCTCATAGATTGTTATTATGGGGGGAAGGAGGAGGAAGAGGAGGAGAAAGAGGAAGAAATTATGTATATCCACTTCCTTAATTACCTATAAAGTAATAAAGACAAGATAAAATTTAATAAATAAAATAAATTGCAAGAAACATATTCTGCCCTGGGCCAGATCAAGTTATTAAAAACCTTTTCAGAAGCATCTTTTATGAATTTTATGAATATCAGCTCAGAAATTCATTCAAGAATTTACCTGCTTTTTCATTATTTGGAATATTTATGTGTTTAACTTTACACTCTTGTCAATTTTGCAGAACTAACACCTACACTTTGGATCTTGTCTACCTTCAATAACTATTTTCAATTGCTGTTTCATATCATTGATTACCTTTTCTGTAACAAAGTATGTAGAGATCCTTGTCTTCTATTATTTTGGCCAAGGTAATACATTTTCTGGTTAGAACTGGGAGTGCATCCAAAGTAAATAATTGGAATGGTCTACAAGATCCATGCTCTTGGGAACATTTTAACACATTTCATACTTCATGCCATAATGTGCGGTGGATGTTACATCCTTTAAGCTCAAAAATACCAGTTCCCACTGGAATACTTCATTACATCCAAAGGATAGATTCAGTACTTAAATTAGTCTACAATTCCTGTACATGCATGTTGCGTACAGTGAAATGTATAGTTTCAATATTAGAAAATTAATAAAAACAGTTCCTGGAGAAACAGACATATTAAGCACAAACATATCTAATAAAATTAAGAGCTTCTCAGCTCTTGACTTTCTTTTGATTTTGGAGCATAACTTCATATATATAAGGTCCATGGGAATAAACTCAGTATAATTCAGTATCAAAATAAAACGCACAAACTGTTTCTACTGATACTGTATTTTCATACATGTGTGATACATAGTATCATGCATGATACTGTAATTTTCAATCTTTATTTTGAAAATCTCTGAACATGCAATCTCTAGGTGTATACTGCGCAAGAAATATTAAAACACCCCTTTTCACAATGTGATGGAATCAGTTCAGGTTGACTTTACTTCATCCAATATGACCTAGTGCTTCAGACTTTTGAAACAGAAAGGACAAGGTGAAAGTCTCTGATGGAGAGTAACAAATTCAGAAACAGTAATGATTAACTCATAGGAGACTACCTTCAAAATGCACAAATGGTTGAGGGCATCATGAATGGTATCCCAAAATAGCAGTCGGAGGAGACCTTTTGAAATGTGATCCAAACTATTGTCAATAAAGCTGTACCCGTTTTACTTGTTCTTTGCAATCTGGCAGATCCTGATTAGTTTTTTAAAAACAAAGCAAGCACCTGGAGATTAGTTAGATGTTGTATTTCCATGTGAGCAAATGTGTCTATTATTATGAGCTAACTTTTTACAATTGCACAAAAATGTACCTCTCTGTTCTTTAGAAACAGCTAAAAGTCTAATTAAAATCCTTTTCTGATAACTATTTTGCTATTTCTATATATTTCTCTAGCATTCTCTAACATAATATTCTCTAACATTCTGCTTTCTCTATGCTTACATTTTTCAGCAATTGTGGCATTCAAAAAAGAATTCCAAATACATTTCAAATACTTCCAAATACTCTTGAAAAAAATATTTTAAAATGTATCCAATTTTAATTCATTATTTTACTATCGGTTAAATCCAAAGCAAAATTCCTGAAATTTTGCTATTATTTCACCATCAGATTTACATTAATTCATGGCTCAATCCATTAGTTCCAATTATACAATTCTTTATGCCAATACCTTTCTTTATTGAGAGAAAAGAAAGATTAAAATCCTATTTAATTCAGTTCCCCATAGCTAAAAGAATGAACATTATGTATACTATACAGGGGTGGGTTCCTGCTTCTGTTATTGCCGGTTTGCTTAGGGGCGCACTTCGGGTGCACACACGCTTGCTATGTGCTACATGCGCAGTAGTAAAAAAATGCTTCTGTGCATGCCCAGAAGCAAAAAATAAGATGGTGCCGCCGATAGAACCGGTTTGGGGGTGTGACCGACCGAGTTACTACCTACTTGGCCGAACCGGTAGGAACCCATCTCTGATACTATATGGGGGTAAACACTCAGTTTTGTCAGGCACAGAAAATCAGGAACCAGGACAGAGTTCAAAAGACTACAAGTATATTCCATGCAAACTATACATAAGAATCTGATCTACTAACAGTCAAGGCAAATTGGTACCAAGAGTCAACAGGCTTCAAAGGGGGCTGAACTTAGGTCTCTTATGGAGGTACAGTGACTCCAAACTTATGATATGCTTGACCCTGCCATTGGACTCAGTCAAGTCATCTCCTACAAGCTTCTAGTTAGTGATTTTCTAATCTATTTACTAAGCCTCATCATTTTACATAACAGGAAACTCAGAATTAAAGTCATTTGGAAATATCACTGTAGCAAATATTCACTTTAGAAAAATTAATATGCATTCTTTTAAATGATAATAAGCTAATGATTTATCTAAGCACTTGTATGAAACTAGAATAGGCAGAATAGATCAGGAAATCTGCCTGCCATCAAAGAAAATGGGGATCTTTCAGTGCTTCTTTTAACATACCACAGAGTAGTATTACCATCAGAGGTTCAATCACAACAGCTTGGTCAGGGACAAAGGAAACTTTTTTCATTGTTCCCTAACTCCTATCCTTAAAAGTAAGAATAGAGAGCTTTTGTAGCTCTCTTATATGTTGTGGCTACTTTAAGGAACATGCTTTCTTATAAGAGAAATATGAATGCAATGCGTAATAGTTCTCCCCATTCTTAAATTCATAAGCAGGCAACATTTTTTAGAACCACCAATTCCCTTTAACCAACTTCTTCAACCTATCTAAATATTTTTAACTGATACATCTTACTATTTGTCCAGGTTTTATTATATTATTCATAAAACAAAGTTATGATGACTTAGAAACAGTTTTTAAATGTATGCAGTTTAAACTTATCTATTTCTATGAAAATGAAAATGCTGCAATGATTTATTATGTTATTCCTATCTAGTTTGACACAAGACAGGTTGGGCTCTTTTAAGAACCAAGGATCTGCCCCTTTCATTTATAAAACTAAAGAGTGGTCTTTTTAACGACCAGAGAAGACTGGAAATTAATGAAGTTTTAGAAGCAAATCTTATATTTTTTGTAATATTTACTCCCCAACTTAGGCTTTCCATTAATTAACTTTCCATCTCTTATTATTAGTTGCTTCTACAATAATACTATAGTTTTATGGATAAATGCTGTAGTTTCAAAATATTCATGACAAGGAGTAAAATCACATTCTTACTAACGATGGAATAGTTGGGAGAAATTATCTGTTTACTATTTCAAGAAATTTAAAAAGATAATGAATGGGCAAACAACTAAGGAAAAAAAACACTTTGACAATGTGCTTCATGATAGAAAATTCAAATAATATTAGACTCTGAAAGTCAATATTAGACACACTTCTACTAAGGACCTACAAACAAACAGAGTTCCTCTGTACACACATTAACAAACAGAACTCAAACAAGGATGGCGGCTTTCACCTTTCCAATCCCTCCAAGCAGAAGCTTTGCTATTTTCAAGACTCTAACTTCACCACATATATAATATACTGAACATAAAGCACTGAAAAATCAACTCGCCCCTTCTTTTCAGATTGGTACCAGCAATTCAAATTTTCAATGGTTATAATACATCTGAAAGATTTGGACCTTAAGAAAGGGATGGAGCAATCTGTATCTCTCGGGAAATAGAAATAACACTTTGACTTATATACCTCTTCACAGTTCACAGAGATCAAAATGAATGCACTTAAATATTCCCCATAAGGGTCAAATACATCTTACTTGCAAGTAATGTCATAAGCTATGATGGCAAACTTATGGCATGTGTGCCACAGGTGGCACACAGAGCACTCTCTGCAGACACACAAACTGTCATCCCAGTTAAGTTCCACCACGAATGTGTGCGCCTCCCGCTAGCCAGCTGATCTTCGGGTCTCTGCTATACATCCTTGGGGGGACAGGGTGCATGCGGGAGATGTTTGTGCATGCATGGGAGGGGGGTCAGTCACGTGTGTATGTGTGGAGGAGTGTGGTGCCTACCCGTGGCCCAATTTTGGTCCCAGGAGGCTGCAGGGAGGCTCACTAGGACCAAAATGGGGCAGGGGGGTTGCGCGCATATGCGGGGGGTGGGGGGAGCATGGGGGTGAGCATGCATGTGTGTGGGGAGTGCGGGGGTGTCATGCATGCATTGCATTATGGGTGCAGCCACGTGCACATTTTTGACACACAACGACAAAAAGGTTAACCATCACTGTCATAAGCAAACACAATCCTAAATATAAATATAATCCCCTCCAAAATAAATAAAACAGTGATGGCAAACCTTTTCGGCACCAAGTGCCCAAACCGGAACGCACGTGCATGCACGCAGGGGTGCTGGAAATCCAAAGTCCAGCTGGCTGATGTATATGCGCTCTCCGGCCAGCGTGCCTTTGGGTTTCTGGAACATGCATGAGTGCTGGCCAGATGGTGTTCATGCATGCCAGACCACCAGAAACCCGAAGACCATCTGGCCACTGTGCGCATGCCTGTTTTTGGCCATTTTCAGGTCGTTTTTCAGGCCATTTTCAGGCCTTTTTAAAATAGCCTGAAAACAGTAAAAAAACAGCATGAAAACAGCATGAAAACAGCCCAAACACCGGCCTAAAAGGACCTGAAAATGGACCACAAAATGGCCTAAAAACAAGACATTTTCAGGGTGTTTTGGGGCCGTTTTCAGGTTGTTTTTAGGCCATTTTTGGGCCAAAATTGTACTGAAAATGCCCCGAAAATTGATCTGTTTGGGAGGGCTTTTTTCAGCCCGTTTTCTGACTCTCTGGCACCTGCAAAGACCAGCTAGCCAGCGCACATGTGTGTGCCAGAAAACCGAAGAGCAGGTGGCGATGGTGTGCGTGCTCACAGAGAGGGCTCTGCCTGCTGCCTCTGCATACCAGTGGTGGGTTGCCAATTATTTTACTACTGATTCAGGCATGCTCCTGCGCACGTACAATGCTTCTGCGCATGCACAGAAGCGGGTGGGCGGAGCCTCCTACCATCGCTACTACCAGTTTGGCCAATCCGGGCCAAACCAACAACTATCCACCTCTGCTGCACACGTGCCATAGGTTTGCCATCACTTAAATAGAACATAACTTGATTGGTGAGGTTATTGCCCTTCCCCGAATACAGCCCTATGCTAACTCTTCACATCTGAACAGTTCTGAAGCCAAAATGTGTCAAGAAATTAATACTTGAATGGACCCTATCTCAAAATTTTAGTCACATGATTTACACAAAAAAGTATATTGCAAAAAATGTCTGCATAGATAACACAGTTCTAATAATGTTAGGACCCAAGAGAGAAGATAATTACCTATGAAGGACCATTCTATAATCCAGCCTTCCACAATTTGAGGTGAAATTGACATGCTGGCTGAAAAATGATGGGAGTTGTAGTCCAATACACCGTAGAGACCTGCTTAGGAAAGGTTGTTCTAAGTGTTAATTGGAGCTGTGTCTCTTTGTGTGAGATAGTCAATAACACACACCCATCAAAGCTAGGCTTGATGCTGCTTTTCCGTATCTGATAATGCGGCAGTCTTCCCTAGGATCAAGGTATTAAGGTTTAGGTTATTTGTATTGATTTTATGTGCTGCCATGCTGTGTCACTCATGCTCATATTTGTGGTTCACAAATTCCTACTTTAAATGTCACATCCATTTCATCTCCTTTTGCCATCAATACTGCAAACGGTAAGGTCTGTTTATTAACCCCAAGTGCCAGCATTGTTGTTGGCAGCTTCATACACATGTAGACTACCAAGCAAATACTATACTTATATTTTGAAATCAGGATACTATTTATTTATTTATCTATTGGAAAAAAAGAACATAGGAGAAACATCAAATATGTAATCCACCAGAAAATTCTGCAGTATTTTCACTCATTTCAGTATGGCTTCAGCAGAATTTTCTATTGAACTACAAATTCATCTTTAACATTTTATGGTCAAATAATTATTTCAGAAAAGTGAAGAAAATGGTTGTGTGGGGATAACAAAACACATAAAACCACATGTGTTGTAAAATATTTAAAAAAACTGCATGTGTTATAAAATATTAATAATAACATTATTACATATAGTATCTATTAATACACATTTTTTTGCAGAATTTTGCTCCTATATCCATAACTTAGGTGGCAGGTTTTGATGTCCCATATTCTCTTTTCAGCCATGAAAGCTATTCCCAAGTTGTTTCCAAAGGCAGGGCGCATGGATCAATGCATTATGGAGCATATCACTTGGCTTGGCATAAAGAAATGAGAGAAGGTTCTAATACAGATAGTCCCAACCATTTGTTTAGTGGTCATTCAAAGTTTCAACAGGACTGAAAAAAGTAACTTACAACCAGTCTTTTCATTTACGACAATTGCAGAATTCTAATGGTCACATGATCAAAATTTAGGTGATGATTGCAGTGTCCTGGGGTCATATGATTACATTTGCAATCTTCCTAGCTGCCTTCTGACAAGCGAAGTCAATGGGAAGATTTAAATATAATGATATGCATGTATCAACGGGAAGATTGATTCATTTAACAAAACCATGGGATTCACTGAACAACTGCAGTGATTTGCTCAACATGTGTAGCAAAATGTCATAAAATCAGGTATGACTCAGCTAACAACTGCCTTGCTTAGCAATGGAAATTCTGTTCCCAATTGTGGTTCTAAGGTGGTGTCTGTATGCATACTACTTAAAGTAGGAAGGCAGCCTATGTTCCCAAAAAGTTCTCTAATGACATGTCCAAAATTTGGTCCTGTATGGCAGTGGTCCCCAACCTTTTTATCACCGCGGACCAGTCAGCCTTTGATAATTTTACCGTGGCCCGCTGAGCACGCGCAGGGGTGGGGGGGCGTTGTTCGCGATGACACATTGATTGTTTATATATCACATGCGTACCAGCGCGGGGCTCTCTTCCCTGGAGCCTTTGCGCATGGCCCAGGAGCTTTTGCGCACGGCCCAGGAGCCTTTGCGCTGCAGCGATCATGTCCCCCGGCCGCTGCAGCGATCATGTCCCCCGGCCGCTGCAGCGATCATGGCCCCCAGCCGCTGCAGCGATCATGGCCCCCGGCCGCTGCGCGGCCCAGTGCCAGGTACTCCACGGCCCGGCACCGGTCCACGGACCGGGGGTTGGGGACCACTGCTGTATGGGGTTTATTTTTTCACCAAATTTTGATAGTAAACTATTGTTTTTATGTTGAAAAGTATAATTGTTTGTTTTAATGGCTTATACTCTGATTTGGAGCAATTCTCAATTTTTATTTTTTTATGTTTTGCAATGTCTTACGTTTACTCCAGTGTTGCTCCCTTTGCATTATTACTAGCCTTACCCAGTAGAGCCCTCAAAGACTATAGTCCTGGCCACTGAAATGCTGCCCACTTCTGCCTTTTCCCCTGTAGAGTTGTTTTCTGTTTCAAGAGGAAAGAGTTTGAATTTGGGAATATGAGCAATTTTTACCTTCAAAGGAATCCAGTAATTCTTCTTGCTGTTTATTTTCCACTAGAAGTTCCATTTATAAACCCAGGCCAAGTCTATATTGGTCTCTCCTTTAAATCCGATCTTAAACTTCACCTTTTCCTTAATCCCTGCTCTACAGCTTTAACAAAGCCTAGGCATATGTAATCTCTTCATATTTATCTCTTTCTTTCCTCTCTCCATTTACAAATTCTCCCTTCTTCCTTCTTGAACTTCATTATACGCTTGTAGGAAAGAGGCTGTAATTCAGCAAAGCTCTATATACAAAGAGGGTACTGAACAGCAAAATTAATAATGTAGAAAACTGAGCCAAAAAAAGCATTTCTAAGCCTAATGAGTTTAACCACAACTCAATTTATGTTTAACCTATCCCTTAACATTCAAACAATATAAAGATACATTATTTCAGTTAGTTGAGCCCAATATTTCTTTCATTTTCATAATTTTTCTGATTCTTCATTAATGTAAAGGTAGAATACTGTGGTTATTTGGATTTTTTTTCCTAATAATCATTTTATTTTGTCTGACAATTCTAAATTAATCTGTATGATTTGAAATAATTCAACAAAGATCTGATTAGACTATTATAATTGTAAATTAATTAAACCCAATGATTCTTTCTATATCTAAAGGACCCAAAATTTGTCACTCTCCTTTTTCAAGGCATTTTATAATTTCAATTATCAGTGACAAATTGCCCCAGTTTTAAATCATATTTTTCTCTTTCTCTGCATGTTATTAAAAAAGTTAACTGATTGTACAATCTTCTGAAAACAAATACGCTCCCCTCTGTGTTAAATTAATTTGAAAACCACACATATATATCAATAAGCATAAAAGAACAATGACTGAATTATTCTATTATTCACTTCTTTCTCATTGTGATCCTTTAACAAACATAGCAGCACTAAAAATAGCAAAGATGTTTCTCCTTATTTCTCCATGAGCAAGCTTGCTTAACACTTTTATTATATTTGGCCATGGGACATTTGGTAAACTTGCTGATGATATCAGAGCATGATTTTACAAACCAAGTTACACTACTGACACCTCCAAATTCTAGAGTATTTGTTCTGCGTTAGGTGCAGACTTGCTCAATGGGATTAACAAACATTACAAGGGAAAAAAGGCAATAGACAAATCCACCCCCGTTGTTTATAAAACCTTTACAACTCATCAGCTTCCATGAACATACTGGCACCATTCAATTACTGTCCCTTTTAGAGAGCCTTAGCAAAACAGCCACTGCCCATGTAAATAGACAAATCTGAAAACTAGCGGGTCTTGTTGGCTTACATACTGTAGGTAATGTTTTCTTTTGCTCAAATTTGTTCTGGAAACTAATCACACTCTGATAAAGCCATCTGCAAATATGAGAAAGATTGACATCCACATGTCAAAGTTTACACAGCCTGACCAAGTGTACATATAGTCAAGATGATGTTAGGGCCCTGCTGTCCTGAGTTTCAAGAGTGCCACGTTCAAAAGGAATGACAAAAGAAGATTTCTGTATTGAAGGCAATGCAAAGGACCACATGTACAAACACCAAACTTGAGACACAAGCCTGTGCAAGGTCCTACATAATTAAAGATGCACAACAATATTGTTAAGAATTTGCATAGGTCCAGTTTATTTTCAGGAGGCTTCCACTGGATAGTTTCTCAATGAATGCCCCCAAGTCTTTGTCAGGATCATCTTCAAAATTTCATTAAGGGATATAACGCATTTTGGGTCAAAGCCTTATGGTAAAGTATGGATTATTTTAAGGGCCCAATCTGATCAAAACGATCACTTCAGTTTGATTGCTAGTATCAATTTTTATGGTTCAAGTCATGCAACATTAGCAATAGCAATAACACTTAGACTTATAATCTGTAGAGATTCTCAGTCACCCAGGTCATGGTTGTCCCAAAGATGCTTTTTCAAGAGGCAACAGGGCTTCCTTGTTTTTTCATCCAAGAAGCTTCTTCAGCTCAGTGGAGAATGGGAGGATTTATATTCCTTGCAGAGAGCTGGTCATTTGCATACTTTTACAGGGTCGTTGAAGCACTTGGAGGTTTATCTGTGTCCTCAAGGTCACCTGAGTAGTGCTCCTGGTTCTTGTAGGAAGAAAGTCCAGTTGCCTCCTAAAAAAACACCTTTGGGACATGTAGACATATATACTGCTCCATAGTGTTTTACAGCCCTCTCTAAGCGGTTTACAGAGTCAGCATATTGCCCCCAACAATCTGGGTCCTCATTTTACCAACCTTGGAAGGATGGAAGAGTCAATCTTGAGCTGTTCAGAATTGAACCCCTGGAGTGAGCAGTGAGTTAGCCTGTAGTACTGCATTCTAACCACTGTGCCACCATGGCTACTAGGGTAATTAGGAATTATCTTCACAGTGTGATCCCAATAGAAAATTGATTTGTTGGATATGATTGGACTTAGTGTTTATGAAGATATATGTTCCAACCATGTTAAATATAAAAAGGTAAAGATGCTGGAAGTCACATTCAATTATTGGTATTCACTACATGGACACTTGGCACTAGTATGGAAATAATTTGCTATTCCATCTTTTGGGAAATTTGCAGATTCACTTACATCAATTGACAATTCCATTGACAAATAAAGTGGATCCCTGCAGTTTGTTGCAGGCAATTTATAACCATGAGCAATAAAGCACAGAATAAGTATATTCTTATGGTGCATCAATACTTAAGGGTGAATATTGAGAATCTTTTTTGGTAAGCAGAAATATATAGACTTGGAATCTCTTTCAGTGGTGACAGATCTACATGACAAATTATTCATTAATTATCTTTCTTAAGTTCTTCTTTCAGAATAAATTAAAGTATAAAAAGCTAGTTTTCTAGATTGCTTTCTTTTGTCACTACATAGAATAAGAAATAACACATTGCTTGGTGCATCTAGCAGGTTTTGTCTGAGTGGCTGGGAATTAACATATTAGTACAGTATTGTATCATGCTTATTTAATTATGAGAGAAGCTACCTATTGACTGATAGATGAAACAACAACACTGATTGATCTGACTGAACCCTTTTGGGTCAGATCCAGATCCAGTCTCCTCCTCTGGAGCTTTTGTTGATACAGGTTATCATGCAGTTTTCATTGCCACATGCCATATTTTGCAGAGAGATTAGGTGAACATCACCAATAGACTCTGACCTGGCATGGCTTTCCTGCCATTTGTGGATCACTCCACAAGATTGAAGGATTTTCATTTGGCTCCCATTGTATAAACAAAGTTTTTGTTGATTCATACCCAGACCTTGTGCTTCTGTTTTGCACTAGATTCCAGTGGCTGGCACCTTTGCTCCAACATTCTGTGTACAAAGACAGTATAAATCACAATCCTTAACAGACTTGAAAAAGAAAGGATTTACACAGAATTAAGTGAACTTCCTATTCTATTTATAATCAAATGAAATATCACCCTGATAGAAAGCTGATGCTGGATTGACGCCTTTGCATAAAATGCCAATTTCAAGAATTGCTAAGTGTCCTGTGCTTTATTTCCTGGTACTTATTGGAATAGTTGAACCAATGCCTCAGAGGATAAGCTTTAATGCTTCATACAGGCTCCTGAAAGGTTTCTAATACTTAGAAAACTGTCCCACCAAAGTGAAGTACTTTCAAGTCCTATTAACTGAAGTATATTCTTAAATCTCTCCTTTTGAAAATCAAGGAGACTTAAATGTACTTAACTCTAATGAGACCATGGCCTTGGAATTAATAAACTGATTTTCCTAAGTTTTCAAAGCATTTCAAACAAATTGCCTTAGCAATTCTTACAACAGCCTTATCAATTAGATGGCATCTCTCTCATTCAAGATATTTGTACTCATATTATTTTATTTATTTCCTCATTTTGGGGGAGATTTCTACTCTAGTAGGTTTTCCCTACTTAATTTTGTAATGAAAACTCCATCTAGATCACAAGAGACTTGGACAGAGTATACTTTAGAAATGATTGGGAAGAAGTATTCTGTGGGTTTGGCAAGGAAAGGATACTGTAAAATCTCCATCCCCTCCTCACTCCAGGGGAAGGTTACCGCAAAATCCCCATTTCCTCCTGATCAGCTGGGACTTGGGAGGCAGAGAATAGATGGGGATGGGGCCAGTCAGAGGTGGTATTTACCAGTTCTCCGAACTACTCAAAATTTCCGCTACCGGTTCTCCAGAGCTGGTCAGAACCTGCTGAATACCACCTCTGATCCTTATGCTATATAAAGAACTTAAAAGGGGGAAAACAACCTTGAAACGCCACCAACAAGCCAACATTGATAGACAACACAAGGACCCTTCCATTATGGAGGAAGAAGTTAACCATAACAATCAAGCCTCTTGCCATCATCACTGTTGTCATCAACATTTTCATCAGCAGGATCCTCTACTACATGGATGTCATCCCAGCAATAAGGTGATTGACAGAAAAGCATACAATAGTATTCAAAATATACAATGAGGGATTTTTTACAACTCTAATATTTATTTATTATTATTTCTTTACTAATGTATAACATTAATCTACATGTTAAAATGTAATGTATTGCAGGTTTAATAACACTTATAGGGATTTTAGTACGTTGAATCATGACTTAACCATACTTTCTTAATCACATTTTTATTCCCCTAAATTCTTAAATTTAACTATAGAATTATCTAACTCTGAGATTATTCAAAACTGAGACCCTCATGGATAGGAAAGAAGTGATTGTATTTATGGTTACCATTAAATAAGCAATATGTGGGGAACGTCATTGGGTTTTTAAGAATGCCTCTTAACCATTTCTAAAGGAGCTGAGGTCAGTTCATTTCTCTACTCATTTTGACTTTATTCCATTTTTAGAATGCCAACAAGTGGGATTAGGAATGTGTAAATATCTTAGATAAAATAAAAAGCAGCCTGGGACTTTCCAGATAGCATGTGTGCCAATCCAAACAACATAAACTAATGTTTTTAGTATTTGAAAAAAATACTTGCATGGATGAACTATATTCATACTTTAAAATATAACAAAAGGTGGAGTTCAGATCAATGATTAAAATGAAGACACAAACAACACTAGGCCTCTTTGGGTAGGCAAAGTAAAAAATACACATGGGTTTAAGGGATGCTCTTTATTGTTGTAGGGCAGAATAAAACTCAAAATCAAGATGATAAATTTAATCAATCAATCAATCCAATCAATCAATCAATGGGGTTATTATAAGTTACTTTCTCATGTTTTCCTCTTTCTTCAGACCCTTTTCTGAAAGTCTTCCCCCCCCACACTTTTTTTTCATTTATTCTTTCCTGTATTCAAATACATCTTAGTGAAAGAGAGAGCTATGATGAACATATATATCAGACTGGTTACAGAAATGAGGTAACTTTAAGTGAACTTCCTTCTAGTAGTTTCTTGTCTCTTAGTAGACCCTTGCATCTCCTGGTTGTGGTTGTAGTGTTTTGAGTACCACTGGACAGCTAAATGGTTGTGCCTTCCTCCCTCCCTCCCTTCCTGTCCAGGACATATACACTGTTCCAAGCAAATCAAATTCTAAGTGAAATTTCTCACAGGTTTTTAAGAGAAGCACTTAACTGCAGGCAATGTGGAAAAGTAAAATGGGGATTTAATTCAGACAGCTAATATTGTTCAAACTGTTGGGCCAGAAAAAGAGTATTAATGGTTGTAATGACAGGGGCATGAGAATAGGGAAGCATTAAAACTGAGCCTAGCCCTTGAGCAGAGTTCACAATCTGTCTTTTATAGTGGTTGCTGTTTACTTCCCTTTTTAGATTTAATTTAAGATTACTTTTTTCCTAAAAACTCTTATTTGCTCATTGCAATGTTTAAAAGGCCATGCTTGACAAGGAATCGGCATCTATCAGTCACTGTCAGCTGCTGTTTGAGAAACAGCACTGATAGACTAGCAGCTAGCAAAGTCTTCTGATCACCCTTGTAGCACGCTGTGATTCAATTAGTAATGGTCAGAAGGTGCTATTATTATTCATATATTACTGATTGTCCCATGAGTAAACAGGACTCTGATGGAGTCTCTGCCCAGTGCCCTTCTCCAGGACACAAAGGAAATTGCCAGAGAGACTATGGGGTGGGACATTTTCGGATCTGATTTTTGAGTTCCCCCTGGAGTTGAGCCTTCCTGGTTCTTATCATCTGATTCATAAGCAGTCCTGAATAGAGCTGTCCCCAATTAACATTGGCCCTTCCAGTTAGATAATCTTTCTCAAAGCCACAACATGCCTAATTAGAGTATGTGGTGCTTATCTTCAATACTGATCAATATCTGTTCTTGTGATATTTCAAGTTATCTTACATGGTTTGAAATTGTAACCGACTAAGAACGTATGTTTTAAAGTTGGCTATCTATCCCAATCCCTGAACACAACATAACATGCAACATAAGTCAGACCTTCTCAAATCAAGCCACTTCACTTTCATGAGTTCTCTCATCACACACCCAGCATATAATGAACAAAAAAACAGATAGAAGGGACCTTGGAGGTCTTCTACTCCAACCCCCTATACAAGCAGGAGACCCTATACAATTCTGAACAAATGACTGTCCAATCTCTTCTTAAAAACCTCCAGTGAGGGAGTACAAACAACTTTTGAAGGCAAGCAATTCCACTAATATTTTTTTTGCGCTCCGAACTGGTAGTAATGCCGGCAGGAACCCACCCCTGAGACACTTCACAGTGCTTTACAGCCTTCTCTAAGTGGTTAGAGTGTCAGCATACTGCCCCCAACAATCTGGCTCCTCATTTTACTGGGAAGGCTGAGTCAACCTTGAGCCTGGTGAGATTTGAACTGGCAAATTGCAGGCAGGCAGCAGTCAACAGAAGTAACTTGCAGTACTGCATTCTAACCACTGCACTACCACGGCATATACATTCAAGGAGGCTTTTATCCTTGGTTTTATGTACTTCTATAGAGGTGTAGTGATTTTTTACATATAATGCAATTCCAACTCCTCTTTTGTAAGGTCTGTTTTTTTTAACAGTTTATATCCTTCCGGTAGTACATTCCAGTCATGAGTTTCATCTCACCAAGTTTTGGTAATGGCAACTATATCATACCTGCCCTCATATACTAGTACTTCAAGTTCACCCTATTTGTTCCCCAAACTTTGAGCATTAGGCATCTGAGTCCTTTATGGTTTACCCAAGATATGCTTCCTACATCTCCTGCCTTATATGTGAGTTTTGAGTGATTTGTTGTTTATGCTTGGGGTTAAGTGGTAAAGATTGGTCATTTCCCCCCCCCCCCCTCCCCAGTTTTAGTTTAAAGCCGTTTGGATAAACTGAGATGTTGTTTTCCAAATACATTCTTCCTGGTTTTTGTGAAGTGCAGCTCATCTCTTACTAGAAACCTTTTATGTACGTAATGCAGACCATGGTCTAGAAATCTCTTCAGCCAGTGGTTTATTCCTAAAATCCTTTATTCCCTCATTGGAAGTTGACCTTTTGTTGGAAGTACAGATGAAAACACCACCTATGTTCTTAACTCCTTAACTTTTTTGCCAAGCTGCTCATAGCCTCTTGATATTATTTTCAGGTTCATTGTTGTATCATTCATCCCTAGATCAGTGGTGGTTTCCAGATCCTGTTGCAATCGGTACGGTGCAACGAGGCCAGACGTCCATCACATGAACATGCGCAGTGCACGTGCACACATGAGCTGCAGGCATATGCGTCCTTTCCTCTTGCGATGACTCCACAAGCTTCCGTGACACTCCAGCTGCTTGGTGGAGGGCTGTGCAAGTGCCGCGCACTCCGTGTGCGTAAGCGCCGAAGATCTCAAATACAGGTAAGGAGCTCGGGCAGGCGGGTGGGCCCTCCAGAGCACCATACCAGAACGGTAGCTGGTGCTCCGGGCAGGCATCGGTACACCCGTACTGGGGCATACCGCCTACAACCCACTATTGTCCTAGATGAAAGAGAAGAGATAGTAATATGTGGGCTTGATTATTTTAGTAAGACTTTCAGCCACATCTTTGATTTCTGCTCCAAAGAGACAACATACCTCCCTAGACTGATTGTCCAGTCTACACACTGCTGATTCAGTTCCCCAGAGAAGTGAATCTCCTCTAACTAACATTCATCTTTTTTTTGGGGGGGGGGAGTCTAGTCTTCCTTTGGTTGGTGTTTCTTATTTTGTAGACTGAGACTCAGAATGGCTAGAGTTTTCTCTAGACATTTTACTTTTTCTTCAAGTGAAAAACAAGTAACTACATATTTCATATGTGACCAGGCAGAGAGGCATGTGTGCTCCTATGTACATTTCACAGATACACCCAAGGTTCAGTGTCATGAAAGGGTTATAAGCCTCCTAAATATTGTTTTGGCAGAAGGTGCACTACCACTTCCATCTGTTTTCTTCCTGAGCAAGCACTTTGTTCACACCTTTCCCAGTAGGACACTGATGGAGAGGAAGTGGCAAAGAGCTCATCTAGGTGTTGTTAACATTAAACAAAAGGAGGAATGCAAAGGATACTCCTTGAACTGTTTCTTCTTCCAGAATTCCTGCTTGGAATTTGCCTGTATGAGAGACAGAGTTTAGACTGCTTCTCTACTAGCTAAGACAGCTCATTTGAGCAGTTCACCTGCATCAGCCTTTCTCACGTGCCTTTTCAATGTAAGAACATGATTATTAATTTCTTTTTCATGTATTATTTTTTATTTTGCCAAGTATTTTTTCAATTGTAAAAAATCTCATATTTGATGTGGTAATAATTTTATCTATATTTACTGTACAGAAGTATTTACTGATAATAGTCTATTAGATTTTATTTTACCCAATTTTAGTGCATATTGCTTAGAGATTATTTTAATGATAAGCAGTTTAGAAAATCCTTAAAATACAGAAAAATATGAATTTGTGTTGCTTGCAATTCATAAATTTATGAAATTTATGCATATGTTAAGGTATGCTTTCAGAAACACAAATACTGTACCTCTTACTCATACAGGTATTCATACATACTTCCATTATGACTAACTGTTTGGTGACTGTTCACAATTCTGATTGACACCTTCCCCCCACCCCAAGTTATTTACAATCTGGATTCAAACCTATGATAGCTGCTCCCCGGGCCATGTGACTGCATTTTTGGTGCTTGACAACTGGCTTGCATTTATTGTATGACTATTTGCAGTCCTGCAGTCATGTAATGCGATTTACATTTTTGCCAGAAATCAGTTTTTCTGGCAAAAAACACCCATAATGAACAATGGGTTTGCTTAACAACTGTGGTGTTTGTTTAATGACCAAGATGTTTGCTTTACAACTGGTTATTCATTTTATGACTGTGGAGATCGTCACAAAAAATGTCATATCACTGGACAGGGTCATATGGAAATGCACTGAATGACTGCCCTGACTTACAACTGTAATTGCAAATTCAATTACAATTGCAAGCCGAGGTTTACCTGTTTTATATTCTATATAGTATTACTTTATATTCATTTTTATATTTATACCTATACCTATATCTATATATCTACACCATATATATAAATATGTTTGTAAAAAATTTAAATGCGTGGATCGTAGCACATTCTTTTCAATGTATCTTGGCTGTGCTGTTGTTCTTACAGATAGTGTCATTTCATTTCCATTAATGTCAGAGAGAATTCATTTTGCATGTAGTATATATTTAGGATAGAGATTGTTGAATCTTTTCTGATTTTTTTTGATAAATTTTCCACATATACAAATCATATACATTCTCAGATCCAAATAAATCAAGTATTTTTATTAACTCCCAGATTAATTTACACATATAGCTTAACTTACCCATCAAACCAAACATATTCATTCTTTTTACACACCTCACACATATATTCTGTCCTTTACAATTTGGCTTTTTAGAAGTCTTACATAAGTAAGTCTTCATATTCTGCAATTTTTCCAACTATCTTCTAAACTGCAGTTAGGTTAACTCACTTTACAACACTCTCTGAGTGGTTTACAATGTCAATATATTGCCCCCAATAATCTTTTCATTTTACCAACCTCAGGAGGATGGAAGGCTGAATCAACCTTGAGCCTGTCAAAATTGAACTCCTGGCTGTGGGCAGAGTTAGCCTGCAATACTGCATTCTGACCACTGCACCATCAATAACATGGGAAAGGAGGTCAAATCTTTTTGTTAGGCATTCCATTCCATAATTTCCTATCTGCTTCTAGACACATTAGACTTCTAGTATATTTAAATCCTAATATTGTTCAGCCAAAGGTATAATATATGTATATTCCAAAGTTGCCCAAATCAGAAAATTAACATCAAATATTGGCTTCCAATATTTAATACATCCCTGAACTTCTCTTGAAATTGGGAGAAATCACGAGCTGATATGGTGATTAACACATTATTTATTAATGTAAAACATTTCAGAACTATTGAAGTGCATCTGGGAAAAATCACTGAATGATTAATTCATTGAAACTTTCTTTTTCTCATCAATGAATTTATTCTCGATTAATTTATTGCATCTTAAAAGCCTAATATTTAATTATCAGTAAATACAAAAAAATCTTTTAAAAAAGAGTTCAGAGAAACAACGCAATTAAAAACCTTATCATAGTAAGGCTACATCATGCACTCTAATTCAGGGGTCCCCAAACCCTCCAGCTCATCAACCCTTTCATGAAGTTTCCAATTCCATCAACCCCAAGCTTTTATAATCCAACTGACCCTTGGATTTGATGTTTATCACTTTTGGGAACCTTGCTCTAACCTAAGGCCTGGGGGAGCAGTCAGGTCTTGAGGGCTCATTCAAATAAGGTCATTAGAGGGGGCCATATGAATTGCAGGGGGAATCCAGAGACAAATGAACCAGAGCAATAGAGTACTTTCTTGAATCTTTTGACAAAGCCTAATCCTTAATCTAGATATATTTTATCCATTTCATGAGAAAAACCAGTATCTGTAAATTGTTGTCTGATCTTGTTTTTTCTACTCCAAAACAATGAACAGTTAATTGCTAAATGGGATTTCAGATGAGAAGGAATAAAACAAGCAATGAAAACTGATGAGTCAGTTCTCTTCTTTTTACCTGCCTGGATCAGCTTTCAAGAGACAGAGTTAATTGCATAGGCTCCAGGTATAGTTGTATTTCAGGTAGACTTACTGAAACGGGCAATAAAACTATTCACGATTTTAATGCCAGGGGTTTGAGTAGTTCCAAGATTAAAAATGGATATGGGTCTGAATTATGATGAATATACTACATATCTCCACATTTCTAATTCAGTGGTTGCATAGAAATATTTCAATTTGACTGGAATATACACAGTACCAGGAAATAGCTACTGATCTGTCCAATTACCATACTCTATCTTCACTTGAATTACCCATTGTTTAAGAAAAAATGTTGCTTATTTCTCAATTTGTTGGAAATAAAACAAACTTGAGGGTACATCCAGAGTTCCATTAATTTGATAGGGCATGAAATTATTAACTACGACTATCCTTTCATTGAAAGAAACTTGTCTAATTAGTTTCAGTAAGATTAAATTATAACTAAGTTTGAATTGTCATATGGGCAATTCTTTAAATTCATTCATCTCTGATGAAGAGATCAAGCTAAAGGAATGATGATCATGCATATACTTTGTAAGGGAAAGAGAAGCAGATTTGGAAAACTCTGCTTAAGAGCACTGCCAAGAGGAAAACAGAGAGCATAGTTACATATCATACAACCCAGACAATGCAAACAAACTATTCATGCCTGCCACAAGGATATTTATGGCATATTCAGCAGATGTCACGTCAACAGTACACAGAGCTAAATCATGTTCTTAATTTTAAGACCAAACCCTATGCAACCGTATTTTGGTTAGTAACATGAAACAGATTCATGGCTTCTTTTGTTTTGACATTAATATGACTATGCTTTTCCCATTGTGTATTCAATGGGAAAAATACTGAAGCAGAGTACAGATGGACCACTATGGACTCCTCTTAGACAACCGGCAGAATGGTCAAGCTAGATCCAGGAAAAATAGTTTTCTATCAACTGGATGATCTTGAAGCAGAAGGGATCTTCCATTTATGAAATTAATTATGGATTATCTCTGAGTATTTTATCATGTAATAAATAATGATTTCAGTATGATCCATTAGAAAAGGTGAAACAATTAGGAAGTCCATTATGTATAAAAGGTATGTTACATGGGTCACATAAACATGCTTTGTTTATTTCTATAAATTAGCCATTATGAAGTTATAAAAATGCATATCCAAGGCAAAACCTTTATTTGCTAACAGTAGAGGAGCTTAATGTCTACAATTATTACTAGTGTAGAAGGCTCTACCAGTTTTTCAGTACTTATAAATATTCCCACAGAGAAAAACTTAGAAACTATAATTCATATTTCTTCCACTACAAATCTATTTTTCAGAATCCAATAGAGGCAAAAGTAATATTGAAAAACAATGTATTTTTCCCTTAATACCCATCCTTGCACTGAGATAAATATGATCAAGGCCACCTCGAGGCCTGAGGCACAGGGAGTCCTGGCTGAGGTTTCAGTCTTTAAAATAACCAATCTCACTGGGGTCTACTGTGAAGCTTGTACCCCTAAAGCCACCTAGGTATTTGCCTAAAGTGGGAGAACAGAATAAATGATTTAAATAAAGAGTAAATAAAATAATTAATTAAATAACGTTTATATCCACCATTATACATTCAGATTATTTTTGTCAATCTAAATAGAAATTAACACTGGAACTGTGCTTAAAATTACTGTTACAAATTCACCCACAAACAAACAAACAAAAAAAAAACAATTATTCTCACACTAAAACTGAAAACTACTTTACCCTTTAAATCAACATAATCCTGGTCTCCGAAAGCTCCAAAATGGATCTTGGTGAGAACTGGGCAGGAGGTATAGTAGGAAAGGTTGAATATCCAAAGAATTCTTACACATACAAACACAAACACTTCTAACCTGGGGAATAATTTAGATTTAAAGAGTGAATATAGGTTGCTTTTGGTTGATCTAAATGAATTCTGCCTCATCACGAACAACATTGAGTTGTAACAAAAACAACCTGTTGCAAATTCCAGTGAGACCAAAAATAATACGAAACTATTATGATCCACATGATCAATAATGCACAGTCTACCAATAGGTATAATTTTCCATACAAATTTTGCACAAAGTAGGGTAGATTTTGGAAAAATGCAAATAGTAAAATTGTACATTGAAGTAGTTGGACTGAAGAAACATATATACACATGTTAATTGTTGTATTTTAGAGGAAAGGAGAATACAAAACATTGTATAAGGAAAAGTATGAGGAAAACCATTTCATAGAAATTTGCAAATAAGAATAAATGCAATTTTTTCCTGAAGTCTAAAAAGAAAACCAAACAGAACTACAATGATCAAAACTTGCAAACCTGTTGTGGACCTGCATTTAAACTGATGGATAAATTTCTTAAACTGAAGTGATTGTCTATTGTTTACAAATGTCCAAACAAAAAGGAAAAGTATTGAATGCTGCTGCTTTCTACTTCCACTTTGCAAAAATCTATAGATGGTACAAGTTTAGAAACAATTTGAGCATTCTGACATTAGTTTCATGCACATAAATTAAATATTACCAATTATATTTGCCAGCATACACTGGGCAGATCAGCACTACAACAGAATTTCAGCTTAAAAAAATATGAATCAAACTGAAGAACAAAAAGAGGGGACAACAATGCAACAATCAACTATGTTGACTGAATTTTTGCATAATGTGAATAAATGATAATTTCAGACTCATTAGCAGAAAAGCAGAGATAGATGCTATTCAATACCAAAACAGATTTAAAATGATTTTTACTGAACAATCATTAACATGCTTAAAGAGGAATTCAAACATGTTCTTTGGAAAGTTATCCCCGTGCATTCAGTTAATTAATTATGTAGATTAATTTCCATATAAGTGCACATGGGACTGCTTGCACCAGCTCATCATTAAACACGGGAGATTAAAATAAGAAAACTAAAGCATTTGAGACTGAGTATACATAAGATGAATTTATTATCAGCTGCATTTTCCCCAAAAATATGAAACTGCAGAATCCAAACAGTATTTTTAAGCGAAACTGATCAATGCAATATCCACAAAATGGATTTGTAGTATGCAAATGAAATCACCATCACATACTTTTTCTATATTGTATACAATATATATGTGAAGAAATAAAATAGAGACTATATCATAGATTTTTCATCCATAATCTTCAGCCACCGAATCATAATTTCATGGGGGGGGGGGGGTTTCCTTGAACATATGTGTGCAAGTCACTTGCTCTGCACCTACTTTCCAATTTACTTTTCTTGTACTTTATATCATTTCATTTCTTAGGCATTTCTGTTCCATTCCCCACAATTTGAGATGGGAAAACACTACTCTATTATAACCATACAATAAGAATAAAAATCTCCAGCTAAATATACACCAAAATTTAAATGACTCATATCTTGGGGGGGGGGGGGGGGGGGGGCAGGAGAAAAGGAAGCAAGCAGACAAGAAACTCACTTTTCACAAAAGTGCATCATTGACTTTTCTTCCTTGATTTGAGTCTATGTTCAGTGGGTAACATTAGGGAATGAAATACTATAAGCATATAATATAAATCCGCATTGCTCCATTAACATTAGCATCTATATATGACTAAAATATGGACATCAGTGAAAGGAAGGGAAAGTTTCTATCAAATCTTCTCCCAGCTACATGCATACAAAGTTATATCAAGAATTATTGCTGGTGATCCTAAATTTTAAACTTCTACTTTCAGCTTGTCTACAAACTGGCAACATCTGCAGTGGCTTCCAGACTATACACAGACATGTCTGATGTGAATTATTTAACACAAAGTGCCATGACCTCCATTAACAAAGGGAGATGCTTTAAGACCTGTGGACAAGCACCCTGGGAAGCAGCTGGATTTGAGTCAGGCTTATTGAAGATGGGCGAGAATTTATTGTATGGTGAGACTTGTCATTAAAGAAATTCAAAGAAATGTGTTCCAATACAGCATTTGATCAGTGAGGACAGTAAGAGGCACAGTTGTAAATTTTCTTCAGTCAGCAATCTCATCACCATCTTCATCTCCTTCTGTCTTTTATCCCTCTCTCTTTTTGACATGCACACACAGAGGGGGGGGGGGTGTCTTAGTAATGAAAGTGTACTTTGAAAAAGTAAAATGATATTTCAGCATTTGCCTCATTTACAAGCAAGAAAAGAAGTGAATGGGGAGGGAGAGAAAAGAAAGACTCACACTTCAAGGCTTTAAATGTGAAACTTCCTAATCCCCTGAAGTCCACACTAGACTTCTAGCCTCCATGGAAACACCAAAGCATTCATCCAAGTGATTGGCCTCCAATGAATTTTAGATAAGAGAGAAGGGAAGGGAATTGATGTGATTTTAATGCAGAAGAAAGAGCTGGAAGGGAGGTCCACTTGGTTCATATTTGAATAAAGCAAACAGGGCAGACAAAAGGCTGACAGCAGTAAATGACATTGTCAGGACAAAAATTATCAGCCAGTTTACAATCTGTTTGCTTATGTTGAGCAAACACCATGTGGGTGGCATCCCTCTGGCTTCGTGAATGGCAGAAATACTTGCGGGCTCCAGAGAAAGGCGGCTATCTCTCCTGCTACAGTTCTGCCACTATTAGATAGCCATTTGACAGCCCACACTGAAAGAGGAATTTGAGGCTGGGCTTTTTATTTATTTAGTTAGTTAATTCGGCTAGTGTGTGTGTGTGTGTGTGTGTGTGTGTCTGTGTGTGTCTGTGTGTTTTATTTTTAAAAATCTATATAACCAACTTCAACTGGGAAGACATGCTCACCTTTTTAAGGATTATTCAATAAGCTTATTCAATAAAGGACAATCTCCTTATAGAGTTCTCTTACAGAAACTTTAATGGGATGGGAAACCAGTGCTTCTACAAAATAAAAACTTGGACTTTTGATCATCTATACTACTTTGCAAGGTTTGGAGTCAGAATATTATGAAATAACTCCAAGCCTGCTGCATTAGGCTCCTTGGAAGATTTACTATGTTGTGTTTGCTTTAAAAGGGGAGTTTGTTGTTACATGTATATGTGCTTTATTAAAAATCATTCACCAATTCTATTAAAAAAAACAGTAACTATTAAAAAAACCATCCTGCACTTAGTAGGAAATTTATTTGTAGACAAGCAACTTTGAAAGCAGTAGTCTTTCTAACATGTTTTAGGTATAGATGGAAATTCTTGTTGTAAGGCTTTCCTATACACCACCAATAAATGGTAGAATGCATCTTTTAATGTAGCATATCAACAACTAAGTGTTGCTAGCTGTGATAGAGGAATAGTTGTTTGCATATTAGGGCTAGGTGACCACTAGATGGCAGCAGAGACTCAAAAACTATCTTTGATGCCACCTACTGGTACCATGATATTTTGCAGCTTGAATATGATACTCCTATTGCCATGATGGCGAAACTGTGGCATGTGTGCTCATAATTAAGTCGTACGACAGACTTGCAGGGCCGGCGCAACTTGTAACATGTTCACACTGGTGTAATGGTACTGGGTGTTTGTTAATATGATTTATTGGGTTAAGGATTTTTTTTTGTCTTAACTGTGAGTTGTATTATGTTGGGGGGGGGGTGAACTGAGGGAGCTCAACCAATCTCATTGTACATATGTTGTGTACTGACAATAAAGACTTATTATTATTCTCTGTGGGCATGCACTCCATGGCCCCAACCCAGCTCCAATCGCGTTTTTCCATTGCATTTCACTCAACCAATTCCTTTGAAATGTGCTGTGCCTTTGAGGAAGCCGGGCAGTGATGGCTGGGGTCATGGGGGAGGGCAGTGGAGGAGTCAGGGCTTGTCCCACACACACAGCAAGCCGGGCCTGAAGGAGTGCGGAGAGTTGTGGACCGAGCACTGGAGTGTCAGATGGCATGCTCCCACATCACCCCAACACACATTTCCAGCAGGCTCTCTTCTGTCTTGAAGTGGATTGAGTGGGGGGTAGGGAAAAGGGAGCAGGAGGAAGTGTGGGAGGGGACTTCTAGGAGGAGAAGCCCGGCTGGCTTTCCTTTTGGCGTGGGGTGGGGGGAAGGCCCAATAAAAATCCAATTTCCCCCCATAAATGGAAAAATAAAGTCCAGCGTCCCAAAAGGGGGGTGGGGTCTGGTCATCGGAGGATCAGAGAGGAAATCAGTTGAAATCTAGGCAGGAGGTTTTTCAGAGAAGGATCTGCCTGGGTCTCGTTTTCCCTCCCCCTTAGATTCGCCCCTCTCGGCTTTCTTTCCTAGCCTCATTTTAAGGGGAGGGGGAAGAAAGTTGGGACAATAGTAGCTAAAAGACTGCAAGGGGGGTTAGGATTTATTAAAGACAGGGATGGGGAAAAGATGCCATTCCTTTCCCAAGGACCCAGGGAAAGTGGAATAAAAATAGGTTTGTGTGTGTGTGTGTGTGTGTGTGTGTTTGTATGCATGTGTATGTATGTGTGTGTGTATGTAAAAGCCCGGGATAGCTTCACCCACAAACAACAGCTGCTGTTATTTTTGTTAAGAGCTTCTAAGCTACACAGCATTCTTTAATAAATACTAATAATAATGAACCATAATATACAGGATTAAAGGAAGGAAGGTGAAATCAGAAGAGGGGGAAGGAAGGAAGGAAGGAAGGAAGGAAGGAAGGAAGGAAGGAAGGAAAAAGAAAGAAGGAAGGAAGGAATAAGGATGTGATGGCCTTCCAGAGGCTACTGCACTACATTCCCATCATTCCTGAGTTGTGCTGTTAAAGAAATCCAGTGCCACCAGGGAGTAGTCAAATTGTGAAAGAGTGATTGAAATTCCTCACAAAACCAAATTATTCAGGTTAAATTTCCATGTTGGCACTTTGTGATGAATAAATGGGGTTTGGTTGCAGTTTGGGCACTCGGTCCCTAAAAGGTTTGCCATCACTGCCCTATTGTATATAATTGGATTTGTACTCTACTTTTTATGTTGTCCAGTTGGGCATTTCTTCAGTGTTTCTTAAATTCCATTCATTATATGAATAAATGTTCCTCTTTCATTTTCATTTTCCTATTGTCATGATTCCATTCTGACCTACCAATGTTGTATATAAAGCAAGCTTCTGCTATTAAACAAAGTATTCTCAAGTAGGTCATTGTCAGCAACCACCTCGATCTTTGCTTGTGCTTCGCTACTATTCAGTGATAGACTGCCATGAACTACTAAGGGTAGGGAGAAAGGCAAAGAGGAAAATGAAAGTAAGAGCGGTATCTCTTCGAGAGGTTGCTTCAAAGTCACCCAGCATATCAGCTGCTTACCATCCTGTGCTTGAACTGACCATTACAATAACCTTCAGCCTGAACCTGACTAGTTAGACAGAGATGTAACTAGTAGGCGATGGGAGGTAGCTAAGGGAAAGAAAAGTTGAACTAAAGGATTTTGGCAAATGATTCTCAGTTCTGGCTATGCATTACTGCGATACACTTGAATTCCAATTAAAAATATACCTTTTCCAACAAATGGAGCCAAATATCATTTCTATTTAGAGGTTTAAGTGGCGGCACGTCTGATAATCACTTTGGGCCAAATTATGTATTAATTTAAAGATATGGTCATTTTTCTTACTTCTCTTGAATAAATGTAGTGGTTCTAATTGAGACTGAGAGCTTAATATAGAATTAAGAGGGCCCTAATTGTTTGTCGTTTATCCTCATCTAGATAAGGCCTCGATTCACCATTTACAATACCAATAAGTAACATATTCACTTAAACAATTTATTTTGAGAATATAAATTATAGATAAAGGGATCTGATTCAGCTGATTGAGGTAAAGGAGATAAAGAACCTGACCTCTCCCCAATCTTGTATTGTAATCTGACTGAATCTTCTGAGCTCATTCTAGATTTTTTAAAAAAAGAAAAGAATACTATTATGATTAAAGGGCATGTACTTACGGTATTCATCCAAGAAATGAAGACTTTCATTCTTCTAATCTCCTGATCTAGGTTTTAATTGCATCCACAAAAGCATTTATTCATTATGTTTGAAAGATGTTGACATTTCACCATTGTTTTTTTAATTTTTGCATGAACTGATGTTGTTACCTCCTTACTGTAGATGAGAAGCAGAAAAAATAGGAGTTCAAGGATAATGAGATGTGAATAAGGGACTTACTTAGAAATTGTCACTCATGTATAGAATAACAGCAGTATCAAAAAAAGATCCTGTTCAGCATATTTGGTTTCTGACCAGTTACATTCTTGTCTTTGGAAATTTAGAATTAGTTTGTTGTTTCTCCACAACATCTATCAATCCAAAAGTTAATCTCACTGTTCATGCAGGCTTGATTTAATTTAATTTATTTTTTTATTTTTTTAAAATTTAATTTTCATAGCTAACATCTGTGTGGCTAGACCTATCCTCCATGAATCTGTAAAGTGCAGAATTTTTTAAAATATAATTTTAGAATCCTATCCATGTTTATTTAAGTGTATAGATACTGAATGCTTTGCTTGATTTGCTTGATTTAACTTGATTTTTACTTCCCAAGGCTACAGTAACTGGACTGAAAAAATCTGTATGACATTAAAACTAGAATTGTCTGCCTCACTGCTACTATGGATTTTTGTAACTCAGTTATTGTAGCTTTAAATAAATGTCCCGAAACATGATATATTTATTTATATCCAATTTTTCATTCAGAAATTCAAGCTGGCTTATACACCCTTCAGTTTTTACATTTCTAATAATTATGTGATACAGCATTGGCATTGTAATAATTAAAAAAATAGGCTGAAAGATAACCAAAATTAATGTATTTTATGAAACACTTTATATTAATGTGAATATATGAATGTGTGTTTTTAGGCCTGCAGATTAAGGCATCAAAAGGAGGCAATGACCTTCTTTTGGAAGAAAGTTCAATTTATTCACCTATCCTTATTTGGAATAAGTCTTACTGAAGTCAGTGAAATTTGTTTCTGAGTGAAATTGCCAATGAGTATATAATAAGCTGCCACCATAGAATTTTATAGTAGTGATTTTCATTGATTGATTATAAAAAGATTCCTGTTATAAATCCTATAATCTCCTTTATGTTGTGAACTGAAAACCTAGTTTGTGTGGGAGAAGGGGGAAGAATAAATCTCTGTCCTGTTTCATTCCCCACCCCACCCCAATTAATTTACGCCAGCTCTGAGCATATATCAGTTTTCTTGATTGATAAAAGTATGATCGGAAAGAAAGGGTACAGAATTAATAATGCATGTATTCAGTCAGAATATCTCTAAGTCACACAGCGGTATGTTCAGACAGGGCAGTACAAAGCCAAGGGAAATAATTCTGAAATCTGTTCTATCTTGCATTTGTGTAATCCAACTAATGCCTATGTTTTCAATATCTGGGTGCTTCTATTGGGAAGGAGGCAGCTTGCATGCGTGCTTTGGTATGTGTGTACACACTATATACACATATGCATATAAGTATTTCACATAAAACTGAAACAGTTTAAACAAGGGAACACTGTTTCTGATATGAAAAAGGAAATTATTTTTCACTTTTTCAAAAATGTGAGAAATAGAGGCTTATAGATAAAGAAGGTGAAGGGGGCAAATCTTCTCCCATATCACTATTCTAACAATAGTTGCTTATTTCCAGCCCTGCATTAACAAATACTTCCCTAACCTTCTCAGGGAATGATCAGCCTTTCTGATTTGCATACGTACCAGCATACCCTGATTTTGTTTTTTTTTTTAAAAAGATGCAGTAAATACAGAAGCCTGTCTATAGAATCCCATGTTTCTTTCTGAAGCTTGATTGTACAGTAGACATGGTATCTTAAGCGTAACAGACAGACGGATATAGATCTTTTTGTTGTTGTGGATCAAATTGTGTTCATTTCATGCAGATTAGAAAGTGGCAAGAAAGGAAGGAAATTGTTTAGCAGCACCTCACTTGTTTGATCAGGATGAAAATAACAAAGACAGGTAAGTATAGTCTGTTTGTTGCAGATAAAGGCAGGGTAATAAAAATACAAGAATACAGTAATTGCCTTTTAGGCAGCTAAGCATCAAAAACCATTCACTTCTATGGAAAGTTTATCCAGTTATAGCGAACCGGATGACACACAGTATGTTGTGTTATTCTTTGCATTTTAATCTAAATTGCAGCTTCTTTTTCCTCTGATACGACAAACGGTCATAAAGAGTTGACCACCATTAAAACTGTTTGATTTGGAGCTCTGTAGTGTTTGACTAAGAGGGTAAATGCAAATTTGATGAAAGAATAAGGATAAATTTACATATCAGCTCCAGCTCACATGGAGAGAGTAAACATTCTGTTTATCTCGAGTGTCACTTTATGATTTCAGCAGAATATAAAACTGACCTTGGCCCAATCATTGCAAGAAGCTTGAATGAAATATATTGTTGTCTAAATACAATTTACTCAAGTAGAACTTGTCACTAAACCCCGGGTAACTCAGCAAACAGGGTTAGACAGCAGGGGCACAGGACGGAATTGCTGAGATAAACTCCTAAATGAAATTCTTGAATGCAGTAACATGAAAAGAAGGAAATTAACTCTGTTACAGTTTCTTTATTCAGAAGGCGAATGTGAGATAGCAGCTTCTAAATTTGCTGTTATAGGTTTCAAATATCTTAATAATCACAAAAGACACTAAGCCGAGCTTTTTCAATTCCCAATGATATAAAGGAAAGACAGTAAGACGTGAGGATTAATGAGACCCCAAAACACTTAAATTAATCAGTTAATTCCAAATCAGAAATCATTACATTCTTTGTAGCACACTCACTTAATTAAATTAGAAAATTATTGTTACAAATGATTTCTGATTTCTATAAGGGTGTGGATAGTAGGGCTGAACATGGTTTGAAAATAATGTAAAAAAAGTCATTTGAACCATATATGTCCATGATGACAGGATCTCTTTTCTAAAAAATAGAATGACTGAACTTTCTTCAGGTTTAGGCATGACCCTTGAGGTGTGGGAGAGGCACAAAAAACTGCTTTCAGGAATCTGTGCATTAAAATGAGTAAAGTTGCAGAGCCTGGAAAAAAATAGGCTGCTTTAATAATAACTGAGAAGTGCAGTGTAAATCAGAGGTACAAAGCACTTCAGAATATTTTTTAAAGTATGTGTAGCCTGAAATTGTTTGATTTAGTCAATAGATGGTGCCAGTCATGTTTTTTTCTAAATGGAAGCTGGTATATCTTTTGATCAGGGATCCCATTAATCTGGGGGTCTGCATGCTCAGAGGCTGTCACCACTAGCACTGATGATGTTATCTAGTTAAGGTAATGAAACGTCTGAAAGAAAACAAGCAAGATCAGAGAGAGCCAAGGACCCCTCATTCCAACCCTTAAGTACAAATACTGTACTCCAATTTAAAAACAGTGAATTTCCGGAGCCTCTGCTGATACCTTTATTTCCTAGAGAAAAAGCAATAACTATTTTCCATTCTAAGCTTCCTAAATGGAGAAGAACAGGGAGAAGTAGTCAAGGAATTGAGCCTTCTTTTAGCTTTTTTTTCAATTATCAATAGGTCAGGCAATTCTGGGCTGAGAGGGGGTTCCTTCTCAGCATTGCCTGGTGTCTGGGAAAAGAAGAGAAAAAATATGTTACTTGGTTCCACCAGCTGTGTGCAGAGGGCATTTTCTTTTATGAGAAATGTACGCCGAGAACAATGAGAAGCGGGAAAGGGCAGAAAGCTGGATAGAACAAAGCAGGGTGACAGTTTTTTTGAAATTGCAGGGTAGCATCACCATGGGGACTTGAGAGCACCTCACCCACGACTCCCTTGAATATGTCAAGAATATTGGTATTTTGTACTTTTTAAAAATCAGTCAGAAATGTATCAATACTCCAGTATTATCAAACGATACTCATTTCTTGGGGTGGCTTTTTTTTTTACAGAGACTGAGAAAATATATGTTACATGGTTTAACTTTTCAAAATGTTTTATCCACCCTATTCTGTTTCTTTGTGGATTACTTATGGCACACATAACCTTCCTATATATCTATATCTATCTATCTATCTATCTATCTATCTATCTATCTATCTATCTATCTATCTATCTATCTATCTATCTATCATCTATCTATCATCTATCATCTATCTATCTATCTATCTATCTATCTATCTATCTATCTATCTATCTATCTATCTATCATCTATCTATTTCTATCTCTATCTCTTTATATCTATCATCTACCTACCTACCTACCTACCTATCATTTATCATCTATCTATCTATCTATCTATCTATCTATCTATCTATCTATCTATCTATCTATCTATCTATCTATCATTTCTATCTCTATCTCTTTATTTCTACCTACCTACCTACCTACCTACCTACCTACCTACCTACCTACCTACCTACCTACCTACCTATCATTTATCATCTATCTATCTATCTATCTATCTATCTATCTATCTATCTATCTCTATCTCTATCTCTTTATATCTATCTATCTATCTATCTATCTATCTATCTATCTATCTATCTATCTATCTATCTATCTATCTATCTCTATGCTAAAGATGAAAGCAGCATCTCAAATGATCAAATGCAAAGTATGGCAAAATTGTGGGGAAAGGAAATGGAATCATTTTTAAAAATAAGTATTACTCGTACAAATTGAGCAGTTTTTTTTAGAATCAGCAACTTTAAAAGTAGGAAAATTATGGCTGTGTTTAAATGGCTGCTCTAAAATTGAATTAAATCCAGGTTGATCAAGTTGAAGCCTAGAAGTTTGCATTATAGAAGCTATCGCGGGTTACACATTCCTTTGGTTCAGACCCAAGCCATAATAGATGCGCTCAGGTTGTCAGAAGATCCTTTGTTGACTTTACTGCAACACGCTAAAGCTATTTCTTCTCTTCTAGTTATTCCTTATGACAGTGGCCATAATGGTTTTGGCAAATAAACAGTAAAACGTCCCACACACCACCACCTACATATTGTTTTCCCCGATAAGAAATGCAGAAGCAAATCATGGTGCTTTTTAAGAGAAGACAGCTTCTTTTTACGCAAATTAATTTCCAGAAAACGTAGCTTGCCCATTGTTATCAGCCTCTGACCCGCTGACCTCAATTACAAAAGAAGGGACCAAACAAACGGCCCGATAAAGCGGAGGCCATGGGCACACAGAAGCGGCCTTCTCCAGGCGTTGCTTTAGCCGGACGGGACGGCTCGGACACAAAATGGGCGCTGCGTGCCATTCCCAGAGCCGCTCGGCCCAGGCCGCGGCCCACACGCACGCGGCTCTCTTTTGGGAAAGGGGAAACCTGTTGAAGGGAGCTGGGTCTGTTTCTTTCCCTTGACCGGTGCCTGGATGGAACCGATTTTTTTTTTTTTGAAAAGCTGCGTAGAAACCGCGTTGGGTCTGACCAAAAAAGCGACTGCAAGATATATGGAAGGGTTTTACAGCACAGTACACCGGCTTGTGCTTTACTGTTGCAGAGTCCCGAGGCCGTTCCCTCAGCCACCTCCTTGCCTCCCTCATAAGGGGAGGAAATCCAGAGGCGTCGGCGAGCGCATTCTCACCTCTTGTCCGCCAAGCTCAGAGGGCCGAGTTGCTAAAGCAAAGCCAAACGCCGCGTCTCCCCTCGCAGCGTTTGATTCAGAAACTCCGCTTTTTCCTCCGCCAACCGCCTCAGCTGTTCAGGGCTCGGCTAGAGGTAAAATACAGGAGGAAACCGTCGCTGTCAAATTAGGGAAAACGGAGCGTTTTTCCTTGCATTAACAAAGGCAGAGGTTTAATTAGCTGGGCTATTAATTGGAGAGCTCGGCTTTTCTAACTGATAAAGAGCCTGTGGGAAATGGATAGGGATATAATCTCCCCATATTCAGTTGTAGACTACCGGTATGTTTCTCAGAAATAATTGCCAACACATAAAGAAACAATTGAAAACGTGGGGCTAACAGAAAAAACCAATAATGATAATCCGGCAGATCTTGGGATCTATTTTGCTGAAGTTCTTAAAATCGTTAAGATTTGTTGTTGTTTTATCAGAGAATTGCCAATAATGATAATGAACCTTGATTCCTTGAATCAAATGGATGCCAAAGTTTGACAACAGCTACTAAGTTGCTTGTATCTGAAATATCTTTAATTGATTCCTGGTTTTTTTTTTTTTGCAGCCAAATGGGATTCTCCGTAATGTAAAATATGCTCCCAACTTATTTTGAACTTTTTCTGTCTCAGGCAAGTGATTTTTTTTTTACATGCTTGTTGTAATAGCAGTTGACCCTGTACATATATCTTCTGCTGTAAGCCTGATTGCACTACTTGACCTTCAGAGCCATGATTCAAAATTATTACCCAAACAAAGCATCTTCAAGCTCAGCTTGATATCTGAAATGTCTTGGCTAAAGCTATGACAGGAAATCAACGGCCAGGCGTGTCCTAAAGCCCAAAAGGCTGAGAATAGGCTGGCAGTGAGCAACGTGGAATCTCAAAAAATCCGGGATAGTGGATAGAATACTTATTTGGCCATTTCTACATCTGTATTGGATAAAATTCTCCTTAAACGCTTGACAGTAGGTTGACAGTTTGTGTATCCAATCCATATGGATAATACAATTGGGATGGATTCTCCTACTCTGATCTAGCTGCAGCTAGTTTTTGAGCTTATGGTACCAAAGAAAGCAGGGAAACAAGGTAGAGGAGAAAGAGTAGTAGGGAGACAAAGAAAAAAGAGGATAATTTCAGCCTGTAGATCCTATTCTGAAGGTTGAGCACTTCCGCTGGGATGGGTAGGATCTTTGTGACAAGTTGCGCTGTAATGCTTTCCTTCTCGCTTTGTTTCATGTACAAAATGTCCTTTCATTCCACTTTTTAACTAGAAGGATATGGAATCCTGTAGCTTTCTCCTATATGCACTCCGTTATGATTAAAGCAGAACAACCTTCATGTCATTTTTGTTATTGGGGTTTGTGGTAGTTCTTGAACAGGAAAAAGATGAACGATTTCTTTTACATCATACTTAACAGAATTTGCCAAACTATTGCCTATTAGGAACTGATATCTTCATGAATGGTAGTTAGTAGCAGAGATGAGCAAATTAATGGAAATCCAAACTACACTGTATCACATGTATCTACATGCAAGTTGATCACTTGTTCAGTGACCATTTGAATCACAGGTGGGTTCCTACCAGTTCGCACCTATTCGGTAGAACCGGTTCATCAAATCTACCGAACCGGTTAGAAGAGGTTCCACCAGTGGACCCGGAAAAAGCAGGCCACATCTACAGAAGAGGTTCCAAAATTTTTTGAAACCCACCACTGGTCCTTGGATATGATTATTCTACACTATCATGCTCATATTCATAAAACTCAGTGCCTCTGTGAAAGGTAAGGATGACTACTGCGTTTGTTTTGCAATCAGAACATTGCGTGTGTTGAAGTTGTTTTAACGCAAACCAAAGATGCCTTTTAAAAAACAAGTTTACATCATATTCTTATGCATGCCAGTGCTGTGTGTGAGGTAATTTAAGGTGGTTCTGACAAGTGTCGTCGGCATCTTCCTATCCGGTCACATGGGCGGCAAGCCACTCCCATCCGGTCACATGGGTGGCAAGCCACTCCCACAAAGGAGGCCACACCCACAGAGTAGGTTCGAACAATTTTTGAAACCCACCACTGATTTGAACGTACAATGGAGCTGACCAGTTGGAACCTATTTTTGGTCCTGGAAGGTCCAACATTGCAGTGCCTCTGCAGTTACGTGATCTTAGTTGTGAACCTCAGCTACTGGCCCAGATTTCCAGTCATTGAAGCAAACTCAATGGTCAACCTGCAAGAAATTGGAAATCACAATCATATGAGGTCCTCCCGTAATGATCCACACTGTCCTCACTTAAAAATGGCAACTAGGGACTGAGGGATTGCTGTTGCTTAGCAATATAATCACATGATGTTGCGCTTCATAACAGCATCACTGAGCAAGAGAAATTCCAATCTCAAATAGTATTTTAAGTGAGAACTATCTATCAAAGTCTTTGATTTATTAACAAAATATTTTGAATAGATTAACACATTCTCCACAAACTACTATTTTCTTATGAATATTGTAATTACCTAAATGCATGCTTTTTTCTACCATAGCCACACATAACTTCCTTAATGTATATTTCAATTATTGTATACATAATGTATTCAATATATACAACCTAACCATATTTATTTGTAATAGTAATTTTATGAAAGACTACAATTATCACAATAAAAATTAATATAAACTAAAGAAGACTAAAAAGTAAGTGTGTAGAAAAGAAAGAAGAAAAAAGAAAGAGAAAACATAGAAAAAAATGAAAAAATATAGTAAAAAAAGAAAAGAAATATATAAAGAATTACTTTCTTCTTCATTACAACAACTATAAACCATTTAGTAACTTATCACTTTCTCTTAAAATACAACAAATTATGACTTCTTCCCACATCCCATTTCTTATCTTGAACCAAATCCATAAAGCATCACCATTTCAGTCCTGATGAAAACAAAAATACATTAAGAATTACCAGAAAAAATAAATTTATTTTAACCTTGATCAAACAAATCAACTTTAAACTCCTTCCTATTATTTGTAACAAACTTGTTCTTTAGTCCCTTCAAATAACGTTGTAAGCCTTTATTTCTTGGTTTTTTCTTTGTTCCTTCTCACAAATCTCTTCAAAACCTTACCAAAACTTTTTAATAAATTCATTATGGGAAAATTATCCAGTTACCCTCTTAGTTTGTTATTTGTATTTTGTCTTAAATTATAATCTTTAGTTCCCCATAGTACTCTCTGGTGTACAATTTTTAAAGTTTTACCTCACTATTTTAAAAAAATGAAAAGAAAAACATTTTTCCACAGGAAGAATTATTTATTCCAAAATCTTATTTCAATTTTACCAAGAGCCTTAGTTCATTTCAAGCTTTCTAAAATGAAAGTTTTATTCACCCCTTTACTGTTTGTTCCATCTCTCCCTCCCTCCCTCTTCCTCTCACAAGACACAACTGTCTGGAGCAATTTTGTGTGATCTCAAGTCCTATCTTTGTCTAAGAGGAATTATTCCTCTTTCTGCTATGGTGATCAGTTCCAATTTTCATGGAGCAGACTTCACTTTGCCATTCCTTCCCTGGACGCCCAGCCATAATATGATAAAGCCTTCCCAAATCCATGGTGATTTTAATATAATCTTCCTGAACACTATTTTTATGATTTTTTTTCTAGTACAGTGTATGCTATTTCTTGATGTTACACTGACTATACCATGTTTGACCCCAGAAATAAGCACTTGGCCTTATTTTTGGGGATGTCTTATTATTTTTGAGGTGTAGCAGGCGGTGAGCATGGTCACCTCATGGCTGCTGCTGTGTTACAATATTTTTGGGAAGGGCTTATTTTGGGGGAGGGCTTATTTCAGCGCATGTGCTCAAAAGCCCAATTCGGCTTATTATCTGGGGAGGTCTTATTTTGGGGGAAACAGGGTATCCAAGTGCAGATTAGGAAATCAAAATATTTTTGATTTTAAAGAAAATGGTGATAGATTTTTGCATCTCTGTCAGACTGAACTGCCAAAGTCTGAACTGTAGATAGGAGATACCATTTTCAGACTCTGTCTGAGATCAATAGAAAATCATCTTAATAGACAAAAACAATTGAACTTGATTGTATGGTGATTTTCACACAAGGAGGAATCATTATTTTCTTATTTAAAAAATAGTATTCTTTTTGTATCACAAATGCAGATTGAGACCTTTTCCACACAACATTCTGTTACCTCATTCTGGCATATAGGTAGATAAGTTATTTTAGATGCTGGATTAAACAAATTCATTGAAACAAAGATCTGTCAGCCATTAGAATGAGAAATATGTAAATAAATTCAGACTAAATAGAACCTCCAGTTCTAGAGGGAAATCATTGGTGAAATGTCCTCATGCTAAAATCTTCTGCACTTTTTGAACTTTAGCAAATACTTCAGTTAGGACAACCCTCCATTCTAAAGATATTTGCAGGTAGTCCTCGACTTATGACCACAACTAAGCCCAACATTTCTGTTGCTAAGTGAAACATTTGTTTAATGTATTTTGTCCCATTTTATGACTTTTCTTGACATAGTTGTTAAGTGAATCACTGCAGCTATTAAATTAGTAACATTGTGGTTAAGTGAATCTGGCTTCCCCATTGACTTTGCTTGTCAGGTGGTTGCAAAAGGGGATCATGCAAGTGTGAAATTCAGCAGGTTCTGACAGGTTCTGGAGAACCGGTAAGGGAAATTTTGAGTAGTTTAGAGAACCAGCGAATACCACCTCTGGCTGGCCTCAGAGTGGAGTGGGAACTTTGCAATATCCTTCCCAGGAGCGGGGAGGAATGGAGATTTTGCAGTATCCTTGCACGCCCACCAAGCCACGCCCACAGAACCGGTAGTAAAAAAAATGAATTTCACCACTGGGATCACATGACCTTGGGACACTGCAACTATCATAAGTATGAGCCAGTTGCCAAGTGTCTGAATTTTGATCATGTGACCATGGGGTACTGCAATGGTCATAAGTATGAAAAACAGTTGTAAGTCACTGGGAGATGTTTTTTGCAGTTCTAGTGACTTTCTGTATAAATTTGTTGATTCAGATACATTATATGTGGTTTCACTTATTTACCTTATGAATTAAAAAGGATTCTCACAAAATTACATATTTCATAGACGTTGAAGGAGTACTGGGGCTTTCCAAGTTCTTCCGAATAAGGATATAATCACCATTCCGTGCAAAATATTACTCCGGATAAAAATGCTAACATCATCTTGGTACTCAATATTATGGGTGTTTTAGGCCTTGGGATAACAAAGGAAATATATGTACTTTGTACCATGAATACTAATTGCCTCATATTAGGAAGGCTGCAAAGGTGGAGAATGGTTGAATGGTGCCATCTAAAGGAAAGGATGTGATACAATTCCTGACATCATAGAAAGCTTTGCTCTCTGATTTATAGTTTCATTGCCTTTTCCACATACACTTAAGACTTTCTTTTTCAGTTTTCCATTGGCTCACATTTTAAATCATACATTTCCATAGATCACAGTGATTAAGAGTGTTGGATTAAGATTCAAAGGATTCAAATCCATTTCACTGCCAGCCAATGCATTAATTGGGCCATTTTGACGTCAGTCAAGCTTTATTACCCTGACCTATTTTGTACAGGTACAGTATGATAAGATAGAATGTAAAGGAAAGGTAACAGAACCATAATCACCTTCTTGAGCGTTCTAAAATCACTGGATTGGAAATGAAATATATTAATATGTTTGGTGTGATGACTACCCATCTTTTCATGGAAGAAAAAGAAAGAGAGAGAATACTATTGGCATTGCTACTGCCAGGAATCACATTGTTTGTTTGATGCTCGTGAGGAAGTTAATGTGCTGTACCAAATAGCTATACTGTATGTCATGGACAATGAAACATTGTGGTAGGTTTGCCATCCATCTGCCTTTGGCATCTTGCTTTTGTTGACATCAGGGAGGACAGTAGTAGCCAACACTAAAATTTATGGTTATAGGCATTCATCTGTGACTGTTGACAATCCTAGGTACTGTGGCTGTTTTATATGGCAGTATTCAGGTCCATGCCTGATGGAATGTTAGTAACTTCAAAGAACATATTTAGATGATGGTCAACATCCACTGATAAATTCTTTGGATATGCTCCTCATGAGTCTGCTAGTATTGCTGTGTGAATTCCAACATTCATCTGCTTTCAAACGTCCAGTTTAACATATGCAGGTTGCCTATCTCCACATTCTTGGAGAACTCATAATCATAACTGTAGTAGACAATATCTCTGTGACTGCTTCAGTCGGTCAACACAAATAAAAAGGGGTGCCAAGTGATAATGGCATCCAAGATGCAACTCAGTGGAAAAAAACAGCTCAAAATACTGTTGCTGGAAGCAATCTGAAATGCTTCACTCTCACGCGATCCTTTGCCAGTGCTAGCAGTTTAGCTCTGGCAAATACCACAGTAGTGGACCAGACTCACTAAATATACCACTGCTATGGAGACTAATCTTGCACAATAATTTTTTGCGTGCAATTGCAAGTCAATGGCGCCCCAAACCTTCCCCAACAGGGCCTCTAGGTCACAGCAGAATACCAGGTCATTGGGCCATGCATTCTTCTGGCTCCCAAACAGACCAACTGATTTTTTTTCTTGCTTACCTTTGTGAGAGACTGCCTTCATTTGTCTCATTTCAGGCTCTATGTCACTCATTTCAGTGTTTGGGTGTCTCTTAGATTATTGTCTTCCCTCTCAACTCTCCACATTGCTCTCCTTTTAGTTGCCTGCCCTCCATTCCCTTAGCAAGAATGCTGATCGGAGGAAGTTGCTTGCCCATCACTGAAGAGAGAGGGAAGGTATCAGGTGGCAATTGTTCCAGAATGCATCCCCAGTAGATTTTCTCCTCTATTCTCCTCTTTCTAGCAAATGCCTGAGAAGAATCCTAGATTATTTTTAACAGATGTTTGTTGTACTTTTACTTACAGTTGCTTATGTTGCTCATTCTAGTTCTCTTGTAAGTGTAGATTGGGTGAATGTGGAACCTTTAGATGGAATGAAATTCTCGTCCATTCCTTTATGAATATTTGGAGAGTACAGCAATTTCGTTATATTCAAGTACAATGACAATAAAGATTATACTTTTTATCTGGGGTCTCTGAACACTTCAATAGGGCTATGAGGAGCTATTGTTCAGTAGAGGCTGGAGGACAGCATGGATCCCCTCCTGTCTGAGACTATCCTTCAGAACACCTGAGATTTATATTGATATCCAGATTACCCAAAAGAGCAAGGTCAGTGAGTCCTATCATTAACAATGACAGGGGAGACAAAAAGGAATTTTGTGATGGTTCCCTTCAAAGATTACACGTTAAAGAAAGAGGAGGAGAGATTTTGTGGGCTCCATGTTTTAGTCTTCACATTTCTTTTTTTTTATATGAAGTTTTTTATTTTTTCATTTTCATAACATATAACTTACATGTATACTATTACACAGCCAACATTGTATTGTATTATTAAATGTTTACATCAATTCATCTTACCACCAACTCCCAAAAACTATTATTGGCTCTTTGACTCTCCATATACCATATTTGTACCTTATCCATCACTTTCTTCTCCCTCTCTCCTCCCCCTACCTACGTCCTTTCTTCCCTCTGTCACCCTTCTCTTCTCTACTTCCCCTTCCTCTCTCTCCTCTCCCTCCTTTCCACTCCTTCTTTTTCTCCTCCTCTTCCCCCCCTGCCCTCTCTCCTAGCCCTCTCTTCTTCCCTTACTTCTCTCCTCTACTTCACACTCTTCATCTCATTTACTTGATGTATTTCAGCTTCTGAGCGAACTGCATTTTATGTTGATGGTATTTATAATTCCTTTTCAAAATACATATTTAATTTTAACATATATCTTCCTCCTTTTTTTAAAAGAAAAAATAATGTATACATATGTAGTCATTGTGCTTTTAACCCTCTCCCCCAGCCTAATTTTGGTTGAGATGTAGACCTGGTTACAATTCCCAGCTATTCTCATCATTATATTTATATAATTATGCATCCTTACACGCCCCCACTTTGTGATTCTGTCTTTAAATCTCAATAGTTTCCCATTGTAAGTATATTTCATATTCCCTCTCCATTTTTCCATATCTTGGCTTAGGTTACCCTTAATTGTCTATAAATAGCAATCCTTACTGTTCAATGTTCATTACAATTCCCTTAATCTACTATATAGAATAACAAGCAGTACACATCTCACATCTTAGAAGTTCTATATATGTCCATGTTTTGTATATTTTGACCCATGTTAATTGTCCTTCTATTGTCATATTCAATCAACTAGCAACTCAGTTTAATTATCATGTATAAAGGTGAATCACAAACCTCTGCTTTACAATCTCCCCATATCAGTTTCATATTTGTCCATATTCCATATATTTTAACCTTTATTTAATTGTTTTTCCATTATCATATTCAATCAGTTAGCAACTCAATTTTATTAACATATTTAGGAATAAACCTCTAACCTTAGCTTTATATTTTCCAATAGAACAATTTCTAGTT